>NC_056745.1:312851794-313151794 GCF_019279795.1 Protopterus annectens | reverse complement strand
TTGCTATCTGCAGATGTATGGCCATATATACCTATATATATATATATATATATATATATATATATATATATATATATATCTGCTTACATATATATAACTATGTCCGTAAATACCTACATAGCTATATATCTGTGTACATATATGTAGCTTGCTGTGTATATGTAGAGATATAGGTGTAGACACATATATGTGTCGATGTAGGCATTTGCGTGTATATATGTTCATATATATTTATATATATGTACATATTTGTAAATATATATATACATATATAGATAGGTTGTATCTGTTTAGATATTAATATATTTACACATACGCATATATCTCGATGTTGGCATATATTCTCTGTACTGTTGCATGTTGGATAAACATCAGATTTATGTATGTCTGGCATGGCTTAGTGATAAATCACTTTGTCTGTGTTGTGCAGGGTCCTGTGTTTGAGCCTTGCAGGAGCTGTTTATTTTGTTGCTGGGCAGAACATAGGCCATTGGATACAGAGTGATTAAGGCACTTTAAAGCAGTTGTAAGTGGGTTTGCGGGGGTTTGCGCGGAGGTAAGCACTGCTTACTTCCAGTTACAGTTTCTTACACTCATCTTCTACATTGCTTAATCTATGTAGGCAGTGCTTACCCCTATGCAAATGCACTTAATCATGCTTACTAGTGCTTACATATGCTTACTACTGCTTATTTGTGCATAAACCTGCTTACTAGTGCCTTATTCATTATGACACTGACACTTTACATGTGCATTTCCTGCAGTTTTCCAGTTCATAAATATATGTTATTTAGTGGGTTTTGCAACAAAAATATTGGTTATAACGTGCTTTGCCATGTAAAATAGACTGTGCTGCAGTGGACTCGAACCGGGAATGCATGCTTGTTAGGCGAATGCTCTGCCCACTGCACTATTGCTGTGCTGCTTCATTTGCATATATCTTCCTTGTTATCCTCTTCAACCTTTTAAGCTGCTATAACTATAGCTAAGCAATGGGCACACCCACGCACCTACAGTTAGATGTACTCGAATTTCTAAAAAAAAATTAAAGGGTTTCTTCATTTAATTTATATGTACTGTTGCTGTTGTACACATAGGGGACTGTTGGTGGGGATATGCGGACACCTATGAGTGGTCTCGCTCATTTCTTATCACTTTCTGCCATTCTACATTGCAAGGGCATGTTTATTCTGAGAGCTCTGCTCTCAGAAACGCCCCCTGCACACGTACACTCTGCATGTAAGCCTAGGAGCTCGGGCAGCACGCCTTATTAATATGCATGGCACGCTGCCATCCTGCTCCTAAATGGGTGCTTCCATGCAGGACTAAGCTGGTCCTGCATGGAAGTTTAGTATATCTGGGGGACTGCATTAAACTAAGTTTACTGCAATAAACTTAACATTTTAAATGTTCTAAGTTTCTGTTTTATTATATTGCAGTACCATTACATTTAGTCACTTATAATCTTTACTGATGCTTAAGTTGAACAGAAGCTTTTTTCTGACTCACAGACTGATGGCTTCAGTGCCAGTTTAGAGATGTTTGATATGGACTGCAATGCCCACCCTGAACAGGAGTTTTGCAGTATTGTATATGTGCTGTGCTTAAAGTGGATAAGATTTTTGTTTTATATAGAAAATCTAGGAAAACATACAGAGAACTATCACAAATTGATAATGTATTAAAAAGTATTGTCCTCATGATAATGATGTTATTTTACTTGAAGGAGGAAGACACACACACACACACACACACACACACACACACACACACACACACACACAATCACATACACCACTTGTAAATGTACAGGTCAAAAGAAAGAGAGCTGAGAAAGAGAGAGTGAGAGGCGTGAATATAGCAGTGAATGCAGATTTCACTTGAAAATGGTTATATAAAACTAAAATGCAGACACTTTGTATACTTGAGAAATAGACAAGGGCAGTTTGGTTTTGGATATTCCTAAGTAACTGTTTTCTCTCACTTTTTCATTCTGTTTATAAGATGACAAATACACTTCAGTCCTCATGGCTTTTGTTGTATGTTGTTGTTTATTTTTGTTTGGTTTCAATAGATCCAAAAGACAAACTGCAGCAGTGTGTTTCTGTGCAGCCTCCAAATAAACACCAAACCAAAAAAAAATAATAAAATCAGGCTCACATAGTATATACATTAAAAACAGATCACAAATTCCTTAGGATATGTCTCCACAATAGAAACAACTGCTAGCAAATGACTCATTTATTAAATATCAAAATATAGGTTAAGCACTTTCACCCCTAAAACAATATGGGATTATATCAGAATCATTATGCCATAATTAAATCAGTTTAAATATCTCTTCCAAAAAAATTACATTCCCCTTTATCCAATCACAAAACTCAAGTCATTAATTGAAATAAAAACACAATGTTATAATAAAATATAACAATAAAAATACCAAACCATTTTCAAAACATACAAAATATACAAAATAATAGTTTAAATCCTTGTTGTTATAAAAACTTTATAAATAATTTAAATAATTTTAAATGTCACAGGTCCTCAAGTTTATTATTGGAGCTCTAGAGACCTGTCATTAAGTCCTAGTTCATGTGTTGCACCTAGCTTTGATTGCCAGAACAACTCCCTATGCTCTAACTTTGTCTGCCAAGAGCCCCCTCTTATATCAGGAGATACTGCTTCCAACAAACATAAGTATGTATTTTTTTAAAAACTAAAGTATGTTTGTATAGGGCATCATTTGGGTTACTGTTCAAGACTGCATACATGTGTTCATATACTCTTTTTCTAAATTGCCTTTCTGTCTTCCCTATATAAAATTTGGAACATAAATTACATATTGCTATATAAACCACCCCCTTGGTGGCACATTTTCTGGATGTCAAGTATACCTTTAGTGGAAAACGACTAAAGGTAATAACCAATTGTTCCAGGATATAGGGGTACACTGCTTAAACATCCCACAGCTTCAATTATCTTTGCTATTACTGTTTTTAACAGTTAAAGGATGCACTTAAAGGATGTTCAAATAGGTATTTACAATTCATAACTGTTTTATAAACAAAATTAGGTTTACCATCTGTTTTAAAAGTTTTATCATTGACTTTCAGTGTGTTCCATTTATTAAGTACTATACCCTTGATTTTATTCAAACAGTTATTGAGAGTCAACACAAATGAGGTTTGAGAACAAACCAATTTGTCCAGGGACATCTTCAGGGAAGGGTCAGGTAAGAATAGTAAAAGGAGTTAAGATGATAGTGGAAGAAGGTTAGGGTGGTGGGGATGGAAGGGTTAAATTGGGAAAATGGTAGGTTTGGGAGGAAATGAGGTGAGTGCAAGGAGAAGTTTAGCTGGTTTTGTGGCAGTGTTACTGGGTAAGGGATCAGACTTTGCCATAGTGGAGAAGAGGGGCAAGCTCCTCTGTTTTCCCTTTGGTATTAGATGTTTAATTCACTGAGGTTTGGAATGAAAGCGAGCGATAGGATGCTGCTTGATAAATAAAGTAAGCAAGAGGAGATGAGGACGCTGCTTGATAAGTAGAAATAACCGAGTGGAAATTAAAACACTGCTTATTTGGTTAGGGTGAGCGGGGTTACGCTACCCTTGTAAAAGGTTATATGGATGTTCGTGCTATGATTGATAAATTAAAATATTGTTCAATAAAGATGTTCATGCTGTGATAAAAAAAATAATATATTGTTCAAAAGAGTTATGTTTATGGAAGTTTAATAAAGGTCATCAAACGCCATTTGGTATGATGTATTTATCGAAGGGGACCAGGACAAATGAGGTTTGGGAACAAACCAATTTGTCCAGGGACATCCTCAGGGAAGGGTCAGGTAGGAATAGTAATAGGAGCTAAGATGGTAGTGTAAGAAGGTTAGGGTGGTGGAGATGGAAGGGTTAAACTGGGAAAATAGGAGGGTTGCGAGAAAATGAGGTAAGTGGAAGGAGGAGCTTAGCTGGTTTTGTGTGAATGTAACTGAGCAAGGGATCAGATTTTGGTGTGAACTTGCTACCTGCCTTCTATCTCTCTTTTAGGAATATTGGGGATGGTGTGGCTATTTTTATAGGCTTGTTGTTTAGGTGGAGAAGAGTGGTAGGCTTGTGCCTTTTCTGTTCCCCCTCTGGTGTTGGATGTTTAATTCAATGAGTTGGGGAATGAAATTGAGAGATGGGACGCTGCTTGATAAGTAAAGTAAGTGAGTGGAGGTGAGGACGCTGCTTGATAAGTAAAAATAAGCAAGTGGAGGTGAAAATGCTGCTTATTTGGTTAGGGTGAGCAGGGTTACACCGCCCTAGTAAAAGGTTATATGGATGTTCGAGAGCAGAGGTGAGGATGCTGCTTGATAAGTAAAATAACGAGTGGAGGTGAAAATGCTGCTTATTTGGTTAGGGTGTGCAAGATTATGCTGCCCTAGTAAAAGGTTATATGGATGTTCATGTTGAGATCAATAAATTAAAATATTGTTCAATAAAGATGTTCATGCTGTGATCAAAAAATTAATATACTGTTCAATAGCATTATGTTTATGGAAGTTTAATAAAGGTTGTCAAATGTCATTTGGTGTGATGCATTTATTGAAGGGGACTGGGACAAAAGAATTTGTATAGTTAACACTGGTGTGTTGGTTTTGTACACCCAGTACATTAACTGGTGGTTGTTTGGTACCCAAAAGGGTTTTATACCTAGTACTCAAACTTTTACCACAGATGCTCTAATTAATGTTGTTTAATAATGAGTGGGGGTATTTACTATCTAGGAACATATCAACCATCTTATCAACTTCTACCAAAAAACTATTATAATCTGAACACGTCCTCGCTGCCCTAACTAATTGACCCTTGAAAATATTTTTCTCACAAAAATGTGGGTGACAGCTATAAAATATATTTTAGAATAAAAACAACCTTTCCCCAAATTTTTAGAAATGGTAATGTCCAAAAAATCCACCTTATCCAATGTATATGTGTGTAAATTTCAAAAAGGTCATGATGTTGTTAATGTACATAACACATTCATTGGGAATATAGTCTGTATCCTTTCAAAGAATAAAAATGTTGTCCAAATGACAGTACATGTGCCAATACTCCTGAGAAACACAGTTCATTACATATTGCTTTTCCCAACTATACATGACCAAGTTTGCATAGTTGGCAGAAGGCGTGTATACCGAAAGGCATACTAATGTGGCAAGATTGTTCACTCGAGATTGTGCAAACATTATGGTATTGAAGTGGCAGAAAAACACTGGAAACATGAGCCACAAAGCATCATAGAAAATGATGAAGTTTACAATACATGGGATCATCCATTACCAGCAGTTCAAAAGATAGATGCTAGAAAAACAGATATAGTGGTCCATGAAAAGAAGACAAAATCACTGAAATTGCCACACCCAGTGACTACAGTGTCTTGTGTGCAGAGAGACACAAAGTCATAAAATATCAGGATTTATAGGCAGAAATTAGAGCAATGTGGAAAAAAGAAAACCAGACAGTCCCAATAGTAGTAGGAGCAATGGGTCTTATAAAAGAGAATCTACAATCATATTTAGATATGGTACCAATACATGTAACACCATATGAATTGCAGAAGGAGTCACTACTGGGCACATTGCAGGTGCTGTGAAGAGCACTCCTGGCTGACTTCAAAGATTGAAACAATACTAATTTCATGAACTTTAATCATACTTTGACTTAGGAATGGGGTCTATTCCCATCATGGTAATAGAAACCCAAAAGATTTGGAGAAATTTAAAAAAAATAGGAGCAGAGTTGGCCTCCATGGTGACTCCTTTGGTCTGACTGAAGAACTCACCTTCAGATATAACAGAATTGTTGGACAAAATCAAGTCCATAACATCAACTCAAAAGTTGATTAGACCGTCACTCAGTTTAGTGAATTCAGCAAAAGCAGTGTGGAAAAGATCAAGTCCATCCTTACGAGGGATTTGACTAAATTAGTCTACTATAGCTATTCTCAAAAAACTCATACATGTGTCAAAAAAACATGGTTGATTTTTTCGAAGGAAATCCCAAGAGTCAATTAAGATGTATAGGCATTATTTAGTGATAAAGGTCAACATGATTATTTTGGAAGAGATATTTAAACTGATTTAATTGTAATATAATGGTTCTGATGAAGTCCTGTGTTGTTTTAAGGATGAAAGCACTCAGCCTATATTTTGATATTTAATAAATGAGTGCTTTACTAGCATTCAGTTGTTTCTGCTGTGGAGACATATCCTGAGGAATTTGTTTTCCGATAGCTCTGTTTTTATGGTATACATACATGAGCCTGATTTTATTCTTTTTTTTGTTGGTTTGATTTCAGTACATGGAATTTTGTCATAGAATGCATGGGTATAACATTTTACTTGAAGTCAATAGGTTCATAGGTTCATAGGAAGTTGCTAGGCTAATGGCCCTATGGCCTTTATAAGCCTATCCATGTAATATCCATGTTCCCTAACTGACCATTGTTAGATGGTTTGATTGTTTGTAGAGCGAGTCTATGATCAGCACTGGCTGCCCCTGTCCATGAGGCACATCAGTGCCACTCCAGGGGTGAATTTATAGTCTCCCATCCAGTTGTCCAGGTTGTGCTTAAACAGGGTCATTAAGGAGCTCTGCTTAATGTGTATTCAGAGTTTATTCCAGAGTAGCAGCAATCTCTGGGAGACATATCTGTCTCTCCAACATGTTTTGTTTTAATTACAGGCTAGATTAAGATCTCTGGAGCAGGTGACTCATCCCATTTGATTTGTAGATGTGCAGCCTTTCCATTAGGGCAGGGTCAGAGGTTGATCTGTTTGCCAGACACAGGTCACCTCTCAGCAGCCTATAGGACACAGAGTACAGTGAGAGGGCTTTTAGTCTTTCCATATAGGACAAGTTTTGGAGTCCATAAATTCAATTCATCAGGAATCTCTGTGATCTGTCCAGCTGCTGCAAGTGTCTAGTAAGGTACATGCAAAATGGAGCTTTGTACTCTATTAGTAGTCTGATGAGGGTGGAGTACAGAGGAGTTATAACATCCTTGGTCTTGAATACGATGACCTTACTTATGAGGTGTGCAATGTAAAAGGCTTTCCTTACCACTTTGGATACAGGGTGACTGAAGTTTAGACTGCTATCAACATGCGTTCCCAAGTCACACACACCACTGGGTTTGAACTTAAGGGGGTTCTGCCTATGTTGTAATTTGCAGGGGCTACCTCTTTGCCAAAGTGGACAATAATGCACTTTTTTGCATTTTGGTTTAGACCATAGCTTTGGCAACAGTCATTTGTCTGTGTTAACCCCTCCTGTAATATGCTAATATCTTTAGAGGACTCAATAATTGCTCTCAATTTGCAGAAATCTGCGAACTTGGTAAGGTACAGGCCATCTACTTTTGGCTGGACATCCGAGAAATAGATTCCAAACAGTAGAGGGCCCAGCACAGAACCTTGTGGTACCCCACAGGTAACTGTTTTACTGGTGTAGATGGAATCCCCAACTTTGACAATATGGGTTCTGTCGGTGAGTCAGTTAGCTACCCATCTAGTGACCTGGCTACCCATCTAGTGACTTATGGATTAATCTCCAGCTGGACACATTTCTTGATGATACCTGAGTGGGGGGGTTGTGTCAAAAGCCTTAGCTAAGTCAAGATAGGCAGTATGTATTTTCTTTGCCTTCATCCAGGACTTTGGTGACATTCTTGAAGACATCCACCAGGTGTATTGAGCATGATCTATTCTTAACAAAGCCAAACTGGGTCAGGTTGAGAGTTTGAAGGTTGCCTATGTCTTTGTTGATAATGTCCATGATTCTTTCCATGGCCTTGCAGATAAAGTTGGTTAGGCTTATGGGTCTAGAGTTCTTAGGGTTGGTTGATGTACCCCCTTTGTGCAAGGGGATTATAGTTGCTCTTCTCCACTCTGCTGGAACAAAGCCAGTGCTTAGGCTATGGTTAAAGAGAGTGTGAAGTGGATCCACTATGTCATGTTTTATGTTGTTTAGTAAGCAGCCTGGGATGTTATCTGGTCCCATACAGGCCATGTTTTTGGCCTTAGAGAACACGGATATGACCTGCTCATTGGAGATACTGAGGAGAGGACAGGTGCCAGGTATGCTTTGGGGTATAGCTAGTAGGGACAGGGGGGTGAAGTTTGCACCAAATCTGTCAGCTAACAGGTTGGCAATTTATTCAGGGCCAGTGTGAGTGGTAGCATCCACTATGAGTTCAGCACATAGCTGTATTTTCCCTTTTAGATTTTTGGACGTAGCTAAAGAATGCCTTATGATTGTCTTTAGCTAGGGAAGCTAATTTAGCCTCATAACTAGCTTTAGAGGACTTTAGAAGATATCTGATTTGCTTGTTCAAACTGTGGAGAGTATTCTTTCTCTACTGACTAAGTTCTCTCTTGTTCTTAAATATCAGTTTATTCCTTTTGTTCTATAACCTGTTTATACTCGAGGTCCACCAGGTAGCTTTTTATGGGAGGACTTGGTTTTGATCCTGTCAGGTGTAGCAGACTCAATGCAGTTGTTTAAGTGGTTATACAGGGCAGTTGTGTACTGCTCTGCATAGGATTCATTGTTGGTTGTGTTAGCAGGGGGGTTGAAAGTTTTCAAACCATTGCTTAGTAGGCCATAGTTTGTTTTGGAGAAGTTTCTCATTTTTATTTCTCCTGTGGATGTGTTAGGTCTGATCATTGCTTTGAATGAGACAGATTTATGGTCTGACCTTACTATGAAGGGTAGAACACAGGGGGTAGTGCAGTGACCCCCCACCCCCAACATTTCAGTCTCATCAAGGGACAGTATATTGTGAGACTGTGTTACTTAAATATGGGCATGTAAACTGGCCTGATATGGACAGTGGGATGAGAAAAGTTTCAACTATGAATCAAGAAAAACTCAAAAGGATGAAGCTATCATTCAATGCTTATCAATAAGTTTTGTGGATTTCATCTGCAGCAAAATTATCCTTGACCCCTTCCTAGTGTGAAGGGCTTGCCTACCTCATTCCGAGTGTTACATTGAGGTTAAAATTTACTTTTATGATCAGTGGCATGATTGTAGGGAAAGAGGTGATATAAATGCTTTTCCACCAACAAGATCAGCAGTCCAACACCTTTCACAATGCTGAGAAAATGTAGTTCAGCAATTTGTGCATTACCTGGTATAGTGCAAAGGAAGGGAATTATACCTCTCAACCTCTTAACTCAAGAAATCTGGACAAAGCCTAAATAATTGGGGGACATAGATTTTAAATATTACTCTTATAAACTTAGAAAGTATCTGTACTAACAGGTTTTGTGTTAGGATGCATTTTCTGAGGATATAAAGTCTAAAACTCAAATGCCTGTCATTATTTAGTGATGCCAGTCCTCAATGGTTGTCAAAAAAATAAATAAAAACAGAAAATCTGGACATTCTGTGAAAATCTAGACAGTTGAGAGGTATGAATGGAATTTTTATGACCAACGTAAAATATCAGCACAGCCTAATGAAAATTATTGATTTGTTAGATTGTTAGTTCCTTAATACCATTTATCCCCAAATATTTAACTGAGCAATAAAATCTCCTGACCCCGGTATCAGTATATTTAATGTAATAATTTATGTAGATTTAATAATTTATGTCTTTGATTAGCTATTCCATGAAACTCAGATGATTGAGCCTGTTTTCAATAGTGTGAGCTGTCAAGTTTTTCAGGGGCTACAAATATAAAACACGTCGTATGGTAGAGCGTCGGGGAGGGTAGGGTTACCGCCTGTCCCACTTTGCGAGGGACAGTCCCTCTTTGGGCAGTTGTGTCCTGACAAAAAATTGTGAAAATGGCAAATGTCCTGAGATTTTAGGACAAAATTATTTCTTATATTTTATGTAATAGTTGCATAAAACAGTTATTCTGTATCTGAAATACCTAAATGTTATAAGAAACAGAATAAGCAACTAAAATGCTACAAGAATAAGCTTTTATTTAGGCAAAAAAGTTAAGTTCTGTCCTTTGTACTGGCCGTGGGTATGTGTCAGCTTGTAAAGTCTGATGTCTGTACCAAACATGTCCCACTTTGGCCATTTGAAAAGGTGGCAACACTAGGGGAGGGGCTAGCACCCATTTAAACAATACTGACAAATGGTCATTCCACTAAGGTGTATGGACCATTTGAGTCTTGTTTAAAATGAAAATAGGACATAAACCATATCCTTTCTTAATAAGGGGGGTGTATGTCTTTGCTATAACTGAATATTCACAGAAACACTGTACATGGCTGCTTAGAGGCTGCTGTACCTACCAGAAGTAAGCCTAAAACAAATCCCCAAAACAAACCACATTTGTGGAATCCTAATCTTAACAGGTTATATAACAAAATGAATAAAGTCATGACTAAAGGAAAGAGCAAATATTTTAATGGCAAGAGCTCACTAATAAAACTAAACAGGAAACTAAGATGACTAATTAAATCAAACAAGGGCAATTATCATTTAAGGAAAGAATGAATGAAGATCTCTGCAATATTAGAAATGCTAATACTATTAATGCCCTTGCCAAGCAAGTTAAATTATATCTAGACCACTCATTTAAGGTTTGTGTAGTTGAACAAGAGATTCCAAGTATTAGGGGTGGACCCTGGGGTTTAAAACTTGAAAGGAGAGAACTTGCTTGACAGCTTCGTTTGAATGCTGGTTGTCTTCCCAGCATTAATGGAACTATTTCTATTTCTCCATTGTTAAAATTAAGAGCTTATACTAGATTAATGAAATTTTATTTGTTTAACCCTTGCTGTTTCATATTTATTATTTATAGTGGCTGATTGAATTGATTCATTTTATTTATATTTTTAAAGTGTTTATTTGTATTTGTTTGTATAACTGTGACTTTAAGATTTTTGGTGGGAAAAGTCATGTGATTTTCTTGGCTTTTAAATACTCTCACTTTGTTTTTTTAAGTTGTCTAAAGAAATTTTATATGTATAAAACAAAAGGGCTTATAAAGTTAGTGTTTTCAGATTTTATCCTTTCATTTGGCTGCGTTTTCTCTTTCCCATGTTCCAGTATAATTTTTTAGTTTGCTGTAGCTTGTTTTCTTGTATTTCCAAGGGCAATTACAAGGTCAAGATAGCTTCTCAGGCTAAAGATAACCACAAGGCCTTCTACAGGTGTGTCTGAAACCCCAAAGGTAACAAACAGCAGTGTGCAGAACTGGTAGTAAATGGTAGCACCTTCACTGAGCAGACCAACATTGCAAATCTGCTGGCTGACAAATTCAGCTCAGACTTTACCCCCCCACTCCACTCCTGCCACCTCTTGTAAAATTCCTACCAGCATAACCCCCCAACTATCAGCAGGGATCAGGTCATAGTGGTACTCAAGAAGGCTGAAATTCGCAGCTTCAGTGGAGCTCGACAATATCTCAGGTTGCCTCCTAAATAGCATGAAACACATTTCAACTACAGCCTCAAAACAATGCTATGTACAAAGCAAATGGAGGACAGCAAAAGTTATCCCCCTTCACAAGGGTGGACCATCAAACAACCCTGGATCCTACAGACCCATTAGTTTGACTAGTCCAATATGCAAAGTCATGGATGAATTATTATGGAAATGATCAACAAAGACATTGGCAACCTGCAGACACTGGACCATCCAAGTTTTGTTTTATCAAAGGAAGGTCAAGCTTACTTAACCTAGTAGACTTCTTTGAGAAGCTAACCAAGGAAGCAGATGAAGGAAAAACAGTGCATACTGCCTACTAGACATGTCTCAGGTGTTCAACACGATACCCCACTCAGGTATTGTGGTCAAATCACAGAACTAGGTATAAACACATACACTTCACTGGATTGTCAGCTAGCTCACAGATAGGACCCAAGAAGTCAGGATTGACAAGACCACCTATGCCAAGAGGCAGGTCACCATTGAAGTACCACAAGGCTCTGTGCTGGGCCCACTCCTGTTTGGCACCTACTTCTCAGAGGTCAAGGCTAATGTCAAAGGCCTCTGGCTCACAAAGTTCACAGATGACTGCAAATTTTAAGCTATCATAACCCCCCCCGACATTAACATCCTGCAAGTGGGTCTAACAAAGACAAATGACTGGCGCCAAAGCCACTGATTAAAATGCAATGCAAAGAAGTGCATTTTAATGCCATTTGGAAAACATCTACCCAGGCAAATGACTCCACTGATAACACATCCTTAAGAGATGACCCAGTAGTTAGAGCTCTGGGAGCATATGTAGTTAGTAATCTGGCCTTTGACCAACACATCCAAGGGAGTAAGAAAATCATTCTGTGTTGCCCAACATATTAGTAAGGGTATGGTATTCAGGTCCAAGGAAGTTATAGTACCACTCTACTCATCTTTTATCAGACCCGTCATTAAGTGCCATGTCCCCTTTGACATGTATCTGACTAGGTATATGCTACAGCTGGAATGCCCATAAAGGTTCCTCACTAAGAGAACACAGTGTCTTCTACAGATTGCCTTAAAGTTCTGCCTCTGTACTAATTTTCCTACAGGTTTTGAGAGACGATCTGTGCTTGGCATAAAAAGCATCCTTAGATCCCAGCCCTGATGGAACTTTTGTACATCTATAAATCTATAAGTTATAGTACCACTCTACTCATCTTCTATCAGACCCATCATTAAGTGCCATGTCCCCTTTGACATGTATCTGACTAGGTATATGCTACAGCTGGAATGCCCATAAAGGTTCCTCACTAAGAGAACACACTGTCTTCTACAGATTGCCTTAAAGTTCTGCCTCTGTACTAATTTTCCTACAGGTTTTGAGAGACGATCTGTGCTTGGCATAGAAAGCATCCTTAGATCCCAGCCCTGATGGAACTTTTGTACATCTATAAAATGAGCAGCTCAAAAAACTCTAGATCCAGAGATTTGAACTTTTCTTGCAACATGTTGGCAAGACAGATATGTGACCAAATAAGATCCCTGTGTTCTGGAACAGTCTCCCCAGCCATGTGAAGTAGAGTCCATCCCTAACCCTATTCAAACATAACCTTAACTATTGGATGGGAAAGGGGCCTAATCTACATGAAGGCCTTCTATATTGTACAATGGTTGCATGCCATTGGTTAATGATAGTGCAAATCAGCTATTTTGGTTACAATTAGCATTTCAGACCCACAGATTGGTTTATAGGCAATCACCTGCTGATGAGAAGTATGTTTAAAAAGCAAGTAGCTGGCTATGGGGAACCATTCTATATGATACTTTTCTCACACAGAGCATGCCTATGTGAAAACTTTACTATCATCACATATCAACAGAGGCGTACTGTACTCCATCAGGTATGTAACTGATTTTGTGTACACAGGATGCAGATGGGTGAATAAGCTTACAGGGAATAGGGATTACAGCATTAAGCCTGTCTGAGACCTGGGATAATGACACGTCATTGATCTCCTGCTGTCTTACACCTACACAGGATGTACAATACATCAAGGATACATTGTCATTTATCATTGTGGCACACTGGTCTTGTTGGACTGTCCCTTGATAGTGGTTGTAATAGCACACTTCTATTTGTGTGGCACGGTTCTTATGACATATTATCAGGGGGTTGCCCATAGGGGACACACCACAGTAGACTCGAGTGTTGGGTGTATGATCATACAGCAGTATCTGTCATGGCACACACAGGAATACCTGACTATTGCTACTATCTCAGTTGTATGCACACACTTAGTATGTTTGCACACTGTGAAGTATGACATGTGTGAGCAAGCAGTGGATAGTGCTAGCCATTTGGTTCTTGCTATATCTCTACATAGTTTACTTCCACTTATGTGAACCTATAATGTATTCCCCTTTTGTTGTCTTTCAGGAATCATGTATACTAGACACCATGCAACCTTCTCTGATGCAGAAAATTAAATTATACTGGAAGGACTAAGGCAACATCATCATATCCTACTGCCATAGAGGAGGCAAAACAGGGAACAGTGGGCTGCATTGTGGGCAGACCTTGTCCATGATGTGAATGGCATGGGCCATCAGGGCAGGACATATGAGCAGGTTTGATACTGCACAACGGACATGTTCAATGCTGCACAACGAAGGGCAGCAGATGTAGCCAGGGATCATGCCATCAGTGGTGGAGGGCCTGCAGTGGAACAGCCACTCTTGGCCACTGAGGAATTCCTGGTGAACCTAGACACACACAACAGCTCCCAGGCATCCATCACACCATACATCATGGAGGTGGATGCCACAGTTTCTACAGCAGAGGAGTGTGTAGATAGGTTTACTGTTATTAGCTTTGTAATATCAGTGTATCAGGCTGTATGTGGGTGTCAGGGTTTTCTTCTTTGGTGGGGAGGGTTTAACCTCAATTGTACTCTTATACTCAGAATGTGACCAATGCAACAAGTAACATGGTAGGTACTGTACTCAGAATGTGACCAATGCAACAAGTAACATGGTAGGTACTGTAAATGTGAGATATATGGATGTATTACGTGGTTGTGCTGCAACATGCATTGGTACTGACATTTCCTCACCCTCAACTTTTCACAGGTCCATCGGGTATTGGCCAAGGCCATGATCCTGCTCCTGGTAAGCATGACACTGTTTTGTTAAGGAACATTTATATTCTATTAAAGTTAAGGCCCAGAATAATGTCCTATTTAAGCATAGTTTTATGTGTAAACAGAGTAGAATGTTTTTATTTTCCAGTCTGGAACAGGTATCTAAGGATCTTAGAGGGGGTAATCACAGGAGTGCAGTTGAATAAAATGAAACACTTTGGTAGTGACAGTTAAGAGCAGATAAGCTTCCTGGTTTAAATGAGGCAATTACTCTTAAAATGCCTTTTAAAAAATAAACGGTTGAAAAATAAATTAGGCAGTGGTTCAATCCTTGGCTGGGGTGCCTTCTGTGCGGAGTCTGCATGTCCTCCCTGTGGTCGTGTGGGTTTCCTCCAGGTGCTCCGGTTTCCTCCCACATCCCAAAGACATGCTGTAGGTGGATTGTACACTCTAAATTGGCCCTAGGTGTGAGTGGGTGCATGTGTGTGCCTTCTGTGGAAGGTTGGGCACCGGGCTGGCAACTTGACACCGTAAAACTTCACTGCCAATCATGAGCAGACAGGTGATCCATTGTGGTGACCCCTGACCAGGAAAAGCCAAAAGAAGAAGAAGTTTTTTCAAGTATAGTTTCATACTGATTAACTAAAACGTAAATTTTACTGGTCAAGTTTTACTTGATTTACTTGAAATGATTGTTATACAGGTGTTGAATTGAGTGTGTATTTTGTCCTGAGGAAGAAAACAGAGAAGAAAAATGTTCAACTGCTAATCCAGTTATGGGTCTTTGTTATTATGAGTATTGGTGGAGTTTTTGTACACAATAGTGCAGGTATTCATGTGCTACTTTTTTCTTTGTTATCACAGGTGACTGGGGCGGGGTTGGTATCTGTCCGCTACACAACCTGATGTCAGTGTCTCTTCGGACTCTGATGATGATGGTGGCCACAGTGAGGCACAGGTGCTGAATCTGTCCAGAGGTAGAATCTTCTGCTTCCATTGTCACTGCACACAATCAGTATACCCACACATACCCAGTCCCCAGAGGCCACAGATATTGGGCAGTCAGAAGGTGGGGACATTGAACAGGAACATGTGGCAACTATGGCTCCAGTGAGTGTAGACACTGGCCATAACCAGAGAGCTGGTGAGGTCCCACACAGGCGGATTGATAGGGGTGCTTGTAGGAGGTTTGTTGTCCATCCACCACCTGTTGCAGGTGTCACATCATGGTCACTCGATGCATGTTTTGGGCTGTCATGGAGGCACTGACATGCTCAGAATGGAACACCAGACATATGCTTAGGGATATGAATGCAGCACAGTCTGACATCCATGACTGCCTCCACCACATTGGGGACACCCTGGATCTGTTGACTGATGCAGTGGACAGAAGGTGGGCTGAGATCGTGTCTGTCTTCGACCGCTCATTGTCTGTGCTGTAACATGTAGTTGGAGTTAAGAGTCAGGCTTGTGAATGTAGGCCAGCAACCCCATCTGCTGAGAGTCCACATGGCCATGCTCAAGCATGCTTCTGTAGTGGCAGTACATCCAGTGCTACAGAGGGGAGTGTGCTGTGTAGACCACAATGTGGTAGGCCAAGGCTTGTGGTTCTGGGCATTCCTGGGGGGACACAATAGTCCCAGCAGACAGCAGTCACAGTCAGGTACTAGCACCGTTTCTGACCTTGGGCATGGAAGTGCCTGTCAGCTCCTGGCAGAGCCAGTTCCCATGTTTCATGCTGGAGATGGTGAACTGTCAACTCTACCATGTATGGTCCAAAGCTGTCCAACACACACACATGTAGGGCTAGCACTGAGCCTGACTGTGTATACGCACACACTAACACACCACTGCCAAATACAGATCACCTACAGATACACATGGTATCTTTCCATGGCCCATCTTACCTTCTTGCCTCCTGACTCACACACATGCTGTCAACCTTTTGGGTCAGCCTAGGCTTCATGTACCCCCCCCCCACACACACACACACACAATATCCTGTGCAAATGATGATACCTGTGCCACATCCCTGTCATCCTCACCATTGATGCAGGGAAATGAAGCTATGTGTCTGATGCACAGGGTGACTATATTAGTTAACATGTACTTGTGTAGTGCAGTGTTAGTTTGCCATGCCACATGTAGTGGTTAATGACAAATATTGTATGCTGTTATTTTTAGACATAGATATGCCAAATACTGTTGTGTACCTTATGTTGTATATTGTTGTAATAGTTGTATAGTTACACAGTGACAGGTGTGTCATGGACCTGTTTCTGTTTTGGGAGTCTGTTTGGATAACCTATGGATACACAGTGGCAACAAAGGATGGCATGTCAGCACAGCACAAATATGTCTTCATTAAGGTACAGCACTATAAGTGCATAGCTGGCTCCATAGCTTCATATGCATATAATAGATTAACAAAGACAATGGTGGCATTCAACATACTCATGCATTCCTAATCTGTGAACAGGTCTGCTACCCTTGATAAGTGTCACCAGGGTTTTTGGGAACACATACATCTACAAGCTGTTCGGATGGAGATGACCATTCTACAAATATCCTGTGTCAAGTACAGACAGTTGCCTGACACCAATTATGATTGGAATTTTCTGCATTCCGTTTTGTCACATGCACATGCTGTGTCACAGCAGATGTGTGCTTCACATACATGGGGGGCCTGTTTCCCATAGGGTATACTGTCTGTGTTACATACCTGTCTGTCCAGCATGTGCTATGTATACCACAATGATGTTGTAGGTGTGTAGAACAGGTGAGACATGTGTTAGTCCAGTCATGGATACACAAGAGTTACACAGTGGGATCCAACACCTCCCTGTATGGAGCCATACACATCCCGTCCAAAGCATTTAGAAGACAGACTACATATGTAAGGTCATTACACAAACTCCATAGGACAGGTTATCTACAATGTGTATTAGTATACCATGGAACTTGTGTGGCTGCAACAGGTGTACGATATGCCTGTGTAGTAACTTAGCAAGGATGCCATTGCACACAATGATAGATGTGATGACTGCCACATTCAGTATAGCAGTGACAGTCTGTGATGTACATCCCAAACCTGTCAGTATAGGTTGTATAACAGTGAAAGCGTCCCCACATCTTACTGACCAGAGAGAGTCAAAGGCTACATTACTGTCTGTGTCTATAACCCCATGTGTAATGGCTCAATTGTGTGGAGTATATAGATACTACAATAATTTGCAAGGGTGGATGATTTCCCGCAAGGTATTATTGTGCAGTTGTTGGCAGCTAGTCTTTGTCAGTGACTCTACAAATGACTGTGTCTTAGGCTATCCTGGATAAGTGTTGGTTCTGTATGGGATTCTGTGACAGCTCCCAATATGCAATCACCTACTAATGTACTCAGTCAGAGGTCACTGACAATGGCTGTGACTGCAGAGAGGGAATAGGTAGACGGGGTACACCAGTAATGGTGGATGATGAACTCCACTGGTGACTGCATCATTGCTGACTAGGTCTCCCAATCCTATCTTCCCAAATAATGACTGTCAGACACTTGCTTATCCACCAGCTGACATAACACTCTTTACATGATGTACACAGTTTCCAGCAAGGCCTGCTGGCCTAATATTGTCATACACCTTGTCAGGCCATGGTTGCTGGAGTGAGACATATGTCCAACATCCATTGCATAGTGTAACAGTCAATGGCCTCTGCTGGTTGCAGTTGGTAGGCATGCTCTATCCTGGAGCAAAAGTAACACTGTTTGGTCCAGTGTCAGTAGGTGTACAACAGTGTCAGTGCTTGTATCCATGCTAATTCCTATCTTGGCACTACATGCTAGTTGTCCTCTGTGCAAGTAAGAATTGCAGTTACTTCCAGCATGTTGCAAGAAGACAGTCATGCTAGGTGTCTGTACAGACCACTGGCAAACATGTCATGGAAGTGTAATATGTACACACTGTGTTGCTTAGTCATGTTGCGGCTCATTTTCCCAAAGGATGCTCCAGGTCTTTACCTACAATGCACTGCAGTAGTGCCGTGACATTCCCACATGGGGAATCAATGTAGTGCATCATGTGTTTATCAGTATGGGTGAACAGTACTGTCCCCACAATGTGAGGTCCTCCCTGGTGGGATCTGGCCACAGCTCAGTCTCCTTAGAACTACTGCCATGTATGCCCCTTGCAGACAATGCAGACATATATGTCAAGACAGCCATTTATTACCTCCTGTGGGGTGGTTGACATAGAGTGACTGCCCCTCCCCCTTCAGATGGGTCAGGCAAGTATGCAGAGCTCTGCAGTCATGCATTATGTCAGCAGCATTACAGCTGCATGAACTCGGCTGTACATGACAGGAGGGATACAGGCCCTTCATGACTCAACAAATCTGACTGGTGGACAACTGCCATTAGCAGGCTGCACAATAACAGGTGGACAGTGCTAACATGTAGGCACTACCTCCTCACCTAAGAAGCACATAGTGTTGTTGTGATGTTGTGTAGACATGGTGAGAAAAATAGCCACCCACACACAGCAGAACCACAACGCACAGTGTAATTACACGTGTGACCTCAAAGGACAGGCTCAGATTGTTGGTGACCTTATAAGTCATGATGCCACATATGATGGGTCTGTACTCATACCTAACCTATACACCCACACTGTCTGCATCAACTACACTCCCTTGTCCCCACCACATGTGTCACATGATATTCCTACAGTCTGTCCCATAACTCCTATATTTATAGAGCAGTTTGTAACTAGCCTTTCATTGGAAGAAACACAGCATCTATTGCCCATGCTAACATTACAGGCTGCATCCCACATATGATCTGACAAAGATTACTAACATCATTGTGAAACCCTTGCAATCATACTGACACTACTGGCTGCACACCAGCTGAGTGGGCAACAGCAACTGTTATACCCTTACACAGAGGTGGTGCATCCACTAACCAACATAACTATACATCTCTTTGTCTGAGTATCCATATATGTATGCATGTAGGAGCGATCATCATGGAGCTGATCAGCACACATATGTGATCTACACACAGCTGAATATACACAGTTTGGATGTGTGACAGAGGGAGCATGACTGTTACACGTGGCGGACATTTCTAAGGCAGTCACCATGGACCTGGGAGAGGGTACATTAGAGCATACAACCCCCTAGACTGAGCCAAGCCATATGACTATATCCCCTGCTCAGACAACATTTACAAAGCATCCACTTAGGCATCCACAATGCTGTTATTGTAGGGGTAACTAAGTGGCTCATTGCTGGCACACATACGCAACATAGGGACATCCACCTCCAATAGCTGATCTGTAAGCAGTAGTGCTCAACAGGATGAAATCCTGGGTCCTCTACTGCTTGGAATCCATTCAACCACAATACACGTGACTACTGACTGAGTGTGGCTAACAGTGTTGGCTGATGCCTGCAAATTGTGAGTACTCATAGAGTCTCTGTGGTATGTCACTATCCTGCAAGAAGATATTGTGAACACATGCCTGTTGACATACTAATGGCCATAAACTCCATGCACATACATATGTAGTATCATTTCCATCAGTTAGACCTATGTACCTGGTAAGTAGCACATCAGTTGCAACATGTGATGCACATACTTAGGGGTGAACAAACTGGCCACACAGACCTGGCCACACAGGTTTACACATAATGTGCCTCAGATCACCATGTCTCTACAGTGGTATGGCAGGAATAATATGACATAGCTGAGGCCACAGTCACCTGTAAGTGACATACTCATAACCTCCAAGTACTCTTCCATCAGCATTCCGATATCTGAGTGCAATGGCCATTTGGTGATGTACCATTCCAAGCAGTATTGGCAATTGCACACAACAATATGGTCCCTCACAAGGACACTTCATGTCTTCAGTATGTGTTCAATGGGGATTGTCTGCAGTGAGTGTCATTGTCACCTGTGGCATATAGAGTACTCAGAGGTGATCTGTGCCTTACATATGGGGCAATGTATGATCCTGCTTGATTGCATATGCTGCTTATTTGTAGGAAGAATAGCAGATGGATAACTCACTGTAAGGACATTAACCTCGTATGTGACATTAGTACTACATGCTTGTGGGAGAGATTTGTCTAGCAGACTTAAACACATCCTTGAAACAGAACCCTGCATAATGGTACACAGAACACCTCAGTGCACCTCAGCACATGTCATCTGCATGATTGGCTGGGTGACCATCATCTCAACACAGGACATCTGTCTGTGTCTCTCTTGGAATGAGGCAATATGTGCTGATCCTGTAACTATGGGTATAAAGATGTCTATGATTGTGAGGGCTGTTTAGACATTATGCTAGTGAAGTTCAAACATCCTATGGTTCCATAACATGATGTAAAATGCTCTAACAGGCTCACACACAAACATGGCTATATTGAGGCTAGCACCACTTCCAATCACTGCATACAGGACATGCCAAGGCACATATGTAGTGCAAGTTGACTGCATGTAGATGAGAACACTTACCTATGTAATGGTACACACTACAGATCACAGTACATGATGCCTGCAACACACACCATGTGTAATAGTACTATCAGTTCATTCAATTTATGCTTAATGACATCAGCAGGCCTTGTTGTGGTCAGTCTTTGGGAGGCTGCATCACATGCTACAAATAAAATACTGCAAAACCCTCCCTATTTCTAAGTTATCAAGTTGATCATATGTATGCCATGTGGACATACACATGACCAAGTAGCCTTGCGTAAGATTAAAACCCCTACCTTTCTAGTCTTACACACTACAGATTACAGTAAGATCACAGTATTTATTGCATAAGCTACAGCTTAAGTCTGATACTGCACTTTCAGCTGGTAGTCTTAAGGTGGATGATATCATCAGGCCTTGTAGAAGAGGGCAGTTTGGAAGCCAGCAGAAAGTTATAGAGCCAAAAATTGCATAACCATTGCAGGTGGATAGCCCATGAGGGCATGGCAGTTGTTTTAAAGGGGTATAAATATACACATGCACCAAGTAGCCCGGAGTGAGATTAGAAATCCTACCTATCTAGTCTTACACACTATAGATCACAATATATATCACACACATGATGGCTTAAGACTGTTACAACACTGTCAGCTGGTAGTCTTAAGGTGGATGACATCATCAGGCCTTGTAGAAAAGGGCAGTTTGGAAGCCAGCAGTAAGTTACAGGGGCAAAAAGTGCATAACCATTGCAACTCTATAGCCCATGAGGGCATGACAGTTGTTTTGCAGGGGTATACACACACAGGCACCAAATAGCCTGGAGTGAGATAAGAACCCCTACCTATGTAAGTCTTACACACTATAGATCACAGTATATATCATGCATGCCATGGCTTAAATCTGGTATGACACTGTCAGCTGGTAGTCTTAAAGGTGGATGACATCTTCAGGCCTTGTAGAAGAGGGCAGCTTGGAAGCCAGCAGCAAGTTGCAGGACCAAAAAGTGCAAAACCAAACACACATGTACACACACACACACACACACACACACACACACACACACACACACACACACACACACACACACACACACACACACACACACACACACACACACACACACACACACACACACAGATGTGGACCAAGTAGCATGGAGAGAGATTAGAACTCCTACCTATCTATTCTTTTTCACTATAGATCACAGTACTTATCACATGTGCCATAGGTTGTGTCTGTTGTATATGTAATTGCAGGAACAGTACTTGTACATTACACAAACTAGGCTTGTGTTGAACAGCATGTGTTGCTTGCAAGTGATATTGCTTCGTACTGTTATCTGCATCTAGTATCCTAGCAGTGGGATAACTGTTATTATCATCCTACTATGTGTGTACAATTACCAGTATGGCCATATGTGTCTGCTTGCAGTTAGATAGGCAAACCTGTGGGCAGGAACAATATGCCCTGTCCATGCGTGCATTGACAACATTGTACAGTACACCCCCTGCTCACCTGTGTCTGTCTAAGTGGTGACATCCAACAGACACAGGAGTCTGTAGACAAGTGGATTATGTACTTCTGTGCCCTTAGTTTAGATCCTTTGAGCAACAGTATAGATGTGTGATAGTGCAGATTTACTCACCATTATTAAGGTATGTAGGACAATACAGACATCCTCACACATATGTATATAAATAACAGGGATGCATATATAAATTTAGCTGTGTTTGTTTATGATATGTATATGTGTTATGTAGATATATGGGTAGAGTCTATGTATCACTGTGATATATATATATATATATATATATATATATATATATATATATATATATATATATATGTATACACACACACAAATTCAAACACGACACAGCTAGAACCAAGCAGGAATGCACTGCAAAGAAAATAAAGTATAAATATACCAACAAGCAGCACCGTGACCATGGCCAGGGCAGGTGTATTCCACTAACACTTCTCAACACAAAAGTTTGTATATTGCAACACCTACGGGTGTTTGCTGACAATTACACTTGAAAAATAGTACTTAAAAATTATATCCACAGATAAAGGCTCAGCAATGCACTCAGTTAAACAGCCAAGAGTTGAACATTTCAATATGCAGTCAGCTCTAATTCAATATTGACAAGTGCAGTTCACCTCCATTACTATAAATGACAACTGCATTCATTAGAACCATCAAATATTTATTCGAACAATGGCTTAAAACTAAAAATAAAAACAAAAATAAAAACAGAACAAAGGATAAGCGCTTTCGGGTCTCCTCAATGACCCTTCATCAGATCCATGTATACTATGGGGTTGATGCCTGTTTAAAAATATCCCTCCACCAATAGAGTGCTAGATAATAGATGGTGCCACATCGCACACATCTTCTCAGTCCACGTCTCTTTAGCCCTGGTTTCATGGGAAATGTGGTGTTCAGCGCTGGTTTCAAGGGAAATGTAGTGTTCAATCCCGGTTTTCTCTGGGCTTGTAGTATTCCAATCCAATACATTTCTTCCTACTCCAACCTATTATTGCTGTCCCCTCCCCTTTCCGAGATGAAGACAATTTTAAGCACTCTAAACTTAAACTTATGTCCTTCATTGTCCCTGATGTGTTTGGCAAGAGTATTCTTATAATCTTTGAGCCTAATATCACTTATATGCTTGGACAGTCTCTCCTTAAATTGTCTTACTGTCTTTCCAACATAAAAGTGGTCGCACAATGAGCATGTGGCCAAATATACTATATTTTTTGTATTACAGTCAGCATAGAAACTAGAAGTGTATTTTTTCTTCTTAATGGGATGCTCAAAACTGTTTTCTGTGCATATATACCTGCACATAGTACACCTTCTGCATGGGAAAGTCTCTCTTCTATCAGAGTTGACGTGGTAATAGATAGTCTTCTGTACATAACCTATTTTTCAGATTATTTGCAAACCTATAGCCAAACTTACGTACTTCTCAAATAACTCCTTAACATTCATCACTTGACAACAGTATCTTCCAGTTTCTTCGAATAATGTTGCATATCCCCTCAGTATCTGTTGTGTGTGTGAAAATCATTTTCACTTCTCTTTGCTCATTCTTGTTGTTTCTTGAATCTACTCTTTCTTGTTTTCCTTTCAAATATGGCTTACCTCTCATTTCTCTTTCTGATAGCACATTCTGTCTCATTCTTACTATCTCTTCTCTCTATCCTCTCGCCTCCAAGTGTTCGACATATCATTCATAGCTCTATCAAGGGTTGCATCATTCGAATGTGTCCTAGATGTTCTGAGAAATTGACCTCTCATAACATTCCTGTATGTATATTTTGGATGCATACTGTTCCTTGGAAGTATATTGTTCTTCCAACATTCTTTTTTGAACTGGCTGGTTTCTATGTTCCCCTCTTCATCTTGTAATATTCTCACATCTAAAAAGTCCATTTGACTTTCATTGCTCAGAATGGTAAACTTCAAAAAGTTCGTACTGTTCTCCAAATATCTGTGGAAATTATTGAGCTCCGTAGCATCACCTTCCCATAAAATATAAATATCATCCACAAATTTCTGATATAATTTTAAGCATTTTCTCCAAGGATTGTCTTGATATATTACTTTATCTTCCCATTGCGCCAACACTATGTTAGCATAGCTGTTGGCGCATGGCATACCCATTGCCACTCCACATAGTTGTATATATAATTTACTGTTGAAAATGAAGACACTGTTCTCAAGTATCAACTTCATTAACTCACATATAACTGTGATTTTATTATCTTCATATTCTCCTTTATTCAACAAAAATTCTCTTAATGCGGCTATACCATAGCTATTGGGAATGCTTGTAAATAAACTCTTGATATCCATGCAAACCATTAAGTGTTTCTTTTTGTCTTTCTTATTCTTCATATATACACTTAATTTCTCAATAAACGCTTCCGTATCTTTCAGAACCGCTGGTGCTTTTACTAGTTCTTTCTTAATGTGGTTCTCCACATATATGTAGGCCGGCTCAGTAATCCATCCTGCCCCTGCCGCAATAGGCCTCATTGGTGGTTTCTGTGGATTCTTATGTATTTTAGGAAGACATTTAAATGCCGGAGTCAATGGGAACTCCACCTGCAGATAATTACACAACTCAACTGATATTCGACCCCTTTCTTTCATTTCTTCTATATACAGCCTCACCTTCATTTTAATCTTCTCTAGGTCACAGTTATTTATTTCTTTATATGAGGAGTCATCCTGTAATAGAATTAGTACTTCCTCTAAATATTTGTCACTGTCCATTAGGACCACCCCTCCCCCTTTGTCAGCGGGTCTAATTTTTAGACTCTTGTTCTCCTCTAGTTCTTCAAGGGCCTGTCTCTTTTCTTTGAAGGACCTTTTCCTATTATTCTGTATATATTCCAAAATATCTTTTTCACAGACATTCAGGAAAGTATCCATAACTGCATTGTTCTGTGGTACAAAACAACTTGGTTTCTTAAACAGGTCTAATTCCATTCCTTTGTTATTCTTATACATATTTTTTAACATAACATCTCTTCCAAACATCTTCAGGCTCAGTATTGCTTCATTCTCTTCCATACCTCTTGTGGGTATAAATTTGAGGCCCTTGTTGAGAATGCTCTTGTGTGCATTGTTTAACTGAAAAGATGACAAGTGAAAGATCAAACTGTCATTGATTTCTTCATTTATTTCTCTTCCACATACGACCTTCTCCTTTTTCTCCCCTTGCTTAATGATCTCATTTCCTTTCTGCTTCTCACCTCTCTTATTCTTAGGGGAAAAAACTGGAAAACCCACATCTTTTACCACAGCTTTTGGTATGGCACCTGGTCCGTTGTTTCTGCCCTCTCTTTTCTCATTGTCAATCAAGACTCCTGATGTCTGATTAATCATAGGCATTATTTTTTGATGGACTGTATCTTTCGGCTCTTCAGCCCTTTCATCATTCTCTCTTTGTCTATTGTGATTCATTATTCTATCATTATTTGTCTCCTTCTGACCCTGTGCATCATTGCGTGGATTATTCTGTGGCACTTTATCCCTATGTTCCTGCTGAAAGTCATTGTTCCTTGAAACCTGACGTTCTTCATTATACTCTCTTGACCACATAAAAACATCACCTTTTGTAAAATCAGCATAGTCTCTTCTTATTTTCTTGATTTTTATCTGCTCTCATTTATTGTCATACAGAGATATTTTATAGTATGCCTCATCTAGATTAGAATGACAGACATCATTGCCGAAATTCTGTTCAGGGTGTGCTTGCATACTTTCAACTTTTTTAACAAGCTCACTCTCTCTAGGTTTAAAATGTTCTATAATTCATTTCATATAGCTTCGGCTATGCTCTAAATTCAGACTCTGCCATTTCTTTAGCAATTCTGGGTGTGAATTGCCTTGCGAGGGCATTAGCAAGATTCTCAGCCCTCTCGGTACAATTTTGAAATGTAGACACGCTTCTAAATGCTGCCGTTGCCATTGCAGTCTTTTAAGTTCATATATACTATCCTCCATCTACTTCAGTCCTTTATAAAACTTTTTTATGTCTAAAACATTCGTTCTTTCATTGTCAATCATTTCTGTTTGTACCACTTCATCTAAGAAGTCTAATTTAAGCAAAGGATTATCACTGTTGTTAAATAAAATTCTGTTCACCTTACTGTATGTTCTACCATGTCTTCCATCTATTGGAGAGGCCGGTGAGCGATTCAGATACTGCAGTCCATGCCAAACTCTTCAGTTTGCCTCTCCGTTCTCCCTTCCGCCATGTCTCCCGTTGTTCTCACCAAAAAAGAAATAAATCCAAACACAACACAGCTAGAACCAAGCAGGAGTGTACTGCAAAGACCCTGTGCGTCATTGCGTGGATTATTCTGTGGCACTTTATGCCTACGTTCCTGCTGAAAGTCATTGTTCCTTGAAACCTGACGTTCTCCATTATACTCTCTTCACCACATAAATACATCACCTCTCGTAAAATCAGCATAGTCTCTTCTTATTTTTTTGATTTTTATCTGCTCTCATTTATTGTCATACAGAGATATTTTGTAGTATGCCTCATCTAGATTAGATTGACAGACATCATTGCCGAAATTCTGTTTAAGGTGTGCTTGCATACTTTCAACTTTTTTAACAAGATCACTCTCTCTAGGTTTAAAATGTTCTATAATTAATTTCATATAGCTTCGGCTATGCTCTAAATTCAGACTATGCCATTTCTTTAGCAATTCTGGGTGTGAATTGCCTTGCGAGGACATTAGCAAGATTCTCAGCCCTCTCGGTACAATTTTGAAATGTAGACATGTTTCTAAATGCTGCCGTTGCCATTGCAGTCTTTTAAGTTCATATATACTATCCTCCATCTCCTTCAGTTCTTTATAAAACTTTTTTTATGTCTAAAACATTCGTTCTTTCATTGTCAGTCTAATTTAAGCAAAGGATTATCACTGTTGTTAAATAAAATTCTGTTCACCTTACTTTATGTTCTACCATGTCTTCCATCTATTGGAATGGCTGGTGAGCGATTCAGTATACTGCAGTCCATGCCAAACTCTTCAGTTTGCCTCTCCATTCTCCCTTCCGCCATGGCTCCCATTGATCTCACCAAAAAAGAAATAAATCCAAACACAACACAGCTAGAACCAAGCAGGAGTGTACTGCAAAGAAAATAAGGTATAAATATACCAACAAGCAGCACTGCGACCACGGCCAGGGCAGGTGTATTCCACTAACACTTCTCAACACAAAAGCTTGTATATTGCAACACCTACGGGTGTTTGCTGACGATTATACTTGAAAAATAGTACTTGGAAAATTATATCCACAGATAGAGGCTCAGCAATGCATTCAGTTAAACAGTCATGAGTTGAACATTTCAATATGCAGTCAACTTTAATTCGATATCGACAAGTGCAGTTCACCTCCATTACCATAAATGACAACTGCATTCATTAAAACCATCAAATATCTATTCGAACAATGGCTTAAAATTAAAAATAAAAACTAAAATAAAAATAGAACCAAGGATAAGTGCTTTCGGGTCTCCTCAATGACCCTTCATCAGATCCATGCATACTATGGGGTTGATGCCTGTTTAAAAATATCCGTCCACCAATAGAGTGCTAGATAATAGATGGTGTCACATCAGACACATCTTCTCAGTCCACGTTTCTTTAGCACTGGTTTCATGGGAAATGTAGTGTTCAATCATGGTTTTCTGTGGGCTTGTAGTCTTCCAATCCAATACATTTCTTCCTGCTCCAACCTATTATTGCTGTCCCCTCCTCTCCTGAATGTCTGTAAAAAAGATATTTTGGAATATATGCAGAATAATAGAAAAAGGTCCTTCAATATTACAAAAGAAGAGAGACAGGCCCTTGAAGAACTAGAGGAAAACAAGAGTCTAACAATTAGACCCGCTGACAAAGGGGGAGGGGTGGTCCTGATGGACAGTGACAAATATTTAGAGGAAGTACTAATTCTATTACAGGATGATGACTCATATAAAGAAATAAATAAATGTGACCTATAGAAGATTAAAATGAAGGTGAGGCTGTATATAGAAGAAATGAAAGAAAAAGGGGTCGAATATCAGTTGAGTTGTGTAATTATCTGCAGGTGGAGGTCCCATTGACTCCGGCATTTAAATGCCTTCCTAAAATAAATAAGAATCCACAGAGACCACCAATGAGGCCTATTGTGGCAGGGGCAGGATGGATTACTAAGCCGGCCTCCATATATGTGGAGGACCACATTAAGAAAGAACTAGTAGAAGCACCAGCGGTTCTGAAAGATACGGAGGCATTTATTGAGAAATTAAGTGTATATATGAAGAATAAGAAAGACAAAAAGAAACACTTAATGGTTTGCATGGATATCAAGAGTTTATTTACAAGCATTCCCAATAGCTATGGTATAGCCTCATTAAGAGAATTTATGTTGAATAAAGGAGAATATGAAGATAATAAAATCACAGTTATATGTGAGTTAATGAAGTTAATAATTGAGAACAATGTCTTCATTTTCAACAGTAAATTATATATACAACTATGTGGAGTGGCAATGGGTATGCCATGCACCAATAGCTATGCTAGCATAGTGTTGGCGCAATGGGAAGATAAAGTAATATATCAAGACAATCCTTGGAGAAAATGCTTAAAAATATATCAGAGATTTGTGGATGATATTTATATTTTATGGGAAGGTGATGCTACGGAGCTCAATAATTTCCACAGATATTTGGAGAACAGTACGAACTTTCTGAAGTTTACCATTCTGAGCAATGAAAGTCAAATGGACTTTTTAGATGTGAGAATATTACAAGATGAAGAGGGGAACATAGAAACCAGCCAGTTCAAAAAAGAATGTTGGAAGAACGATATACTTCCAAGGAACAGTATGCATCCAAAATATACATACAGGAATGTTATGAGAGGTCAATTTCTCAGAACATCTAGGATACATTTGAATGATGCAACCTTTGATAGAGTTATGAATGATATGTCAAACACTTGGAGGCGAGAGGATAGAGAGAAGAGATAGTAAGAATGAGACAGAAAGTGCTATCAGAAAGAGAAATGAGAGGTAAGCCATATTTGAAAGGAAAACAAGAAAGAGTAGATTCAAGAAACAACAAGAATGAGCAAAGAGAAGTGAAAATGATTTTCACGCACACAACAGATACTGAGGGGATATGCAACATTATTCGAAGAAACTGGAAGATACTGTTGTCAAGTGATGAATGTAAAGGAGTTATTGGAGAAGTACGTAAGTTTGGCTATAGGAATGCAAATAATCTGAAAAAATAGGTTATGTACAGAAGACTATCTATTACCACATGTCAACTCTGATAGAAGAGGGGCATTCCCATGCAGAAGGTGTACTATGTGCAGGTATATATGCACAGAGAACAGTTTTGAGCATCCCATTACGAAGAAGAAATACACCTCTAGTTTCTATGCTGACTGTAATACAAAATATATAGTATATTTGGCCACATGCTCATTGTGCGACCACTTTTATGTTGGAAAGACAGTAAGACAATTTAAGGAGAGACTGTCCAAACATATAAGTGATATTAGGCTCAAAGATTATGAGTCCTCTTGCAAAACACATCAGGGACAATGAAGGACATAACTTTAATTTAGAGTGCTTAAAATTGTCTTCATCTCGGAAAGGGGAGGGGACAGCAATAATACGTTGGAGCAGGAAGAAATGTATTGGAATGGAAGACTACAAGCCCACAGAAAACCGGGATTGAACACTACATTTCCCATGAAACCAGCGCTAAAGAGACATGGACTGAGAAGATGTGTGTGATGTGACACCATCTATTATCTAGCACTCTATTGGTGGAGGGATATTTTTAAACAGGCATCAACCCCATAGTATACATGGATCTGATGAAGGGTCATTGAGGAGACCAGAAAGCGCTTAGCCTTTGTTCTATTTTTATTTCTGTTTTTATTTTTAGTTTTAAGCCATTGTTCGAATAAATATTTGATGGTTTTTGAATGCAGTTGTCGTTTATGGTAACGAAGGTGAATGCACTTGTCGATATCGAATTAGAGCTGACTGCATATTGAAATATTCAACTCATGGCTGTTTAACTGAGTGCATTGCTGAGCCTTTATCTGTGGATATAATTTTTCAAGTACTATTTTTCAAGTGTAATCATCAGCAAACACCCATAGGTTTTGCAATATACAAACATTTGTGTTGAGAAGTGTTAGTGGAATACACCTGCCCTGGTGTATATATACATATATATATATATATATATATATATATATATATATATATATATATATATAGCTGTATATATATTGGTATATATCTATTTGATACTGCATAGCGACAGATATACATTGTATGTGAGAGAACTAGTGACAGACAGATATGTACATGTATATGTATGTATGTATGTATAGACATATCTATACATAACAGATCATTCTGATGATGGGGCAACATAATTGTGCTCGTTTAATTGTTTGGGCATGCCTAGTGGGACTGTCAGCACTTATAAGGTGACTCCTGGCCACACCTACCTGAAATACAGTCTGGGATTTTGTGTGTTACAGACCATACTTCTCAACTGTCCAGAGGTTCGCAGAATGTCCAGAGTTTGTCTCATAATTTTGGTCTGTTCCTCATAAAATTTGTGGTTTTCTGGCAAATCACTTGGATGAACTGAGGACTGAAGTCACTAAATAATGACATACATTTGAGATTCTGACATCAAATCCTTCAGAAAAATGTCTGTTGAAACAAACCCTGTTATTCTAGCAACATTTTAAGTTTATGAGAGCTGTATTTAAAATATGCCCCTATTTGTGGGCCTTTGTCCCCCCATGGTGTTGGACTTTGTCCAGATTTCTTGCACTAAGAGGTTGAGAGGTATGTTACAGACATTGACATCTGTCCCTGTTTCTGCAGAACTACACTTCACTCAAAATGTCCACTGCATTCCATTGCTGTCTGCTGTACTTAATATGTGACTGAGGTTCATAATGTTACACCACCAACAGAATGACAGTATATGAAAACACCGACATAATAATACCTCACATGCAAAAGATATGAATACTTCCAGATTAAAACTATCAACACTGCCACTCATGCTAATTTCCCTAATCCACTGAGCCACACAGGCTGCCAGACAGAGAGGAGTCATTCATCACACATGCAACAGCATAAATATGTATGTTATTATTTCTGCTTTATGTGGGACATACAAAGTGTGTTAGAGTACTATGTTAAAGCCCTGAGACTGCTTAGTCTGCTGATATACCATTGCTAACTTTCTGTTACACTATTTGTATGGAAACATTGCTGTGTTGGGGGTGGGGGAACAACAGCACATGTTCTGCTGGGATAGACAGTAGTCCAAATATCATGTGACCCTACTGTTTAACAACTCCCTTGACTGATGTAGTGAATATTCCAACCATGAGGCCTGTTGATTATTAGGGAACACATACTATTGGAGTGGGAATCTGTAGTCCCATGTGGATGTTACAGCTATCCAAATAGTCTACTATATGTCCTTGCATAAATGCAGCAGATCCATACATATGATACTGCATTATATTAATCTTGACAAGTAGTGTGTAGGTTAGAGACTTACCTTGTGAATGCAGCAGTTGACAGAACTGTAGTTCAGGGCTGACTCTGTGTGATGCAAGCAGTACACAACCAATGCATGGATAAGTACAGATTGTGTGGGTTGCCTGGCATTAACACCTTTACTATATGTATGTGAGTAGGAGTAAGGTGTCAGTCCCTAGGGCCCTAGGTTGTCAGTGAATGTACTATGCGTTATCTCTTAGCTAAAACCAGGGTGTACTGGGAAAGCCTACGTCTGCCTACATGTTCATCATCGGGGGTTCCTCCGCTGAGTCCTCCTGTGAGTGCAGCTGTGGTGACCTAGGCACTGGTGGGGGACTGTGTATCCCTTCCCTTTGCTGATCCTGCTGCAGCTCTTTCTGCAGGATCATACTGTGTAGCTTGGTACATACTGTCAATATCTGTGCACATGTGGCTGGAGTGTACTGCAGCCTCCACCAGATACACTGAGAAGCCCAAATACATGCCTTGTGATGTTTCTAGTTTGTGCGTGTGTCTCATTATGGCATTCTTCCGTGGATGTGTGTGCATTGCTGATGGGTGTCATCATCCATGGTTACAGTGTGTAGCCAGCATCCCCCAGTAAATGGCTGTGTGAGATGTCCCCTTTACTAAACATCTGGTACAACTGTGATGTGTGCTAGATATGGGATTTGTGATAACTGCCAGGGCTGCCAACACACACGTTCATGATAATGCCCTGGGCATTGCACATGACCTGACAGTTGATGGAGTCATACCCCTTGTGGTTGACGTAGATTCTACCCTCCTCACAGGGTGGTGACTTGATGTGTACATGAGTGCAATCTATGGCACCCAGTACCTCAGGGTAGTGTGCTACATGGTAGAAGAGTTGCATATTGCTGGTCCTCACCTCAGGGGTGAGGGGAAAAGAAATGTGCTCACTGGCATGTGGTAGCATGGTATCCAGGAACTGTTGGAGTACCCTGGATGCTGATGCCTGTGAGACCCCCAGCATGTCCCCAGTTGGTCTTTGGAAGGTACCTGTAGCTAGTATCCTAAGGGCTACACATACCTTTGTTTCCACTGAGATGGGCTCCCTTCTGTTAGCTCTGGGTCTGAGTTGAGGTCGGTAGAGCTCAGTGAGTTCTTGTAGGATGCCCCTGTCCACCCTGTAGTGCTCTACAATCTCCAGCTATGTAGACCCTGGAAGGTTACCTTGGGCCTGAAAACTCTTCTCCTTCTCTGTCTAATCCTATTGTTAGCAGCAGCAGCATTGACTTCAGCATCTAGCACATACAGATGTAGCAGACCTGCAGCAGCCTCTAGCATTCTTTCAGTTAAAATTCCCACGTTTGTACTCCAGTGGAGCAGAGTGTGGGGGAAGAATCAAATTGTAGGGTGTATGTATACTTTATAGTGCTCTGCTGTAGGATTGGCTACCTATGATGCATTGCACCTGTCTACTATATCATTAACATCATTTAATGACCCTAGTTTAGGTTAAATAGTGGCAAAACTAATGAATATAATATATCATTGCCTTTTGGATACACTCAGCACTGCAGCATGATGCGCAAATGCTCACCCCATAGGTAAACAAAGCTTATCACATAGTACTCACCCCCCCAGATTTCCACTCTCAGCTAACATGCAGAAACGTGCCCCCCTGAAAGGTCATGCTCAACATGGCAGTTCATCACACAAAAAGGCGCAGCTAGCTGAAATAAGCTTAGAAGTTATTGGACACATCCTTCCCTGATGTCAGCTACCTTCATTGTAAACACCAACATAGTTCTCTGCCTACATGGAGGGGATATGCGGACACGATTACCCCTTTATGCTATTCAGTAACTCCACCTCATTTGCATAGAGATCTGTGCTCACAGCCTGGAAATTACACACTTCAAAGCCCTACCACGTTAGCAGCAGCACCAATGCACCACTGTAAATACTCTACACAGGGTCCTGTAATACATTTCTGTCACATAATATTATATTTTGTTTTTTACACTTTTTTGATTTTATTTATTTATTTTTTTGTTTATAAAGCATGTTTGTGTACTGCAGCATGCTGCACAAATATTCCCAGATTATTACAAAAAAAAATTAATTTAAATTATTTCCTTTAATTTTTCAGACACACGGAAGATAGCTTTGCTCATATCTGTATGTAGTATGTCATTTCTGTCCATCTATCTACATCTTTACAGCCCCTTTTGTCTGTCTACATTCCTGTATATGGAATTTTTCTGTGTACACTATGGACACTGACACGGGGTCTGCAGAGCTGCCTGTCTGCTTACTGGATCACTCTTCCTGCCTCATTTGCATGAGATTCACCTGCTTATGAGGTGATTTGCATGCCATGGAAGTTTCCATGTTGGCACACTTGTGCACGCTGCTCAGCAGAGCTTACTGAATCTGAAAATGTTCATGGCCATGTTAACGGCACGGTGTGATGCCTACATGGAAAAAAAATATATAGGCTTTATTAAACTCCACCCGCTGTCCTCATAAGAAAATCCTTACCTTTGGTATAAAGGGTGTTCAGTCCTTTGAAGGTACTTGGATAACACTTTTGGTAAATTAACTCTGATGATATTAGGTGTCAGCCTCCCATAACATGAAATTTAGTTCTTGTATCTACTGCAGTCTAATAAGCCATACATGGAATTGATCTTTGCTTTGTATCACATGATAATTCACAATATCACAAGCCTGTTTGTTTGTGCTTACTGGAAAGAGAAGTCTTTGATAAGTTTTTCCACCAGGAAAGTCAGGTCTGCTTATTGTTTTTGAGAAACGGGAATCTGCACAGCTATTCGGAGTTTATTACATTAAGCAGGTTTGCTGAGATATGCTCAGCTTTAAAGATGTTACATAATGTTTTTGGTATATTCCTTGCTTTGAACAGATAAACTTGTTATGTTTGAATTAAACTTGTCACATGTTACATTAACAAAGTTCATATTGGACTACTCAGTACTCAAAACCCTCATCCTATAGCAGAAAACCTTCTTTATGTTATTAGGACACAACACTGATATGTCCTTTGGCTCTGAGACAGTGGATTGCAACACTCTTAATTTTACAGACTTGAAACAGCAATAAGCAATCAAAATACAGTTGAACTGGTAATATTAATGAATGTAGTATAAGGTATAATATTTTAGCATAATAAATATATATATAGTTATACAGCAGTAGACATTGGTGCTCTATGAATACCATATTCACTTTATTACCAGTAGAGGCTGTCATAACTACACATGTTCTATTTATGTACTTAATTATTACTTTTCATTATGACTCAAACACTCCAGTGCAAACTGCATGTAAAAAATAGATTTCTGTAGAAAGCCTTGTAAGACTGATCTTTGCATCTTTGCCATTTGTCAGACTTGAACTGTGCATAAATAAAATTTTTGAGTACAACATTCTACCTCGATATATTTTAACAGCACATGCTAAACTGGAAAGTACATTTTATGCTTATAGTCTGTTGTTTTTTTTTTCTGTAAGCTCATAAAATTTTCTGTATTTGATTATGATTTGGCCAGAGATTTATATAGCTGAATTTGCACACAGGGCACTTCCCAGACTGGCAGTCATCTCAAACCAAAGCTGAGGGAAAAAAATCCTCACTTACCAAAACCATTTGGAATGCATTCATACATTAATTTAGGCAGCTGTGATATCAACAGTAGCTGCATAAATGAATATTGAGCCTGCATTTATGCACAATCTGGCAACTCTTCTGAGGTATTGATTGTGCCCCTTAACAGCTTCTGCCCAGGGCAGGTGCCTTCTTCACCCTACTCTGGCTACACTATTGATCTTGCCTTGTGATCTATGTCTGCATTTTCAATTGAAATTTGATTTTGCTATTTTATGCTATATGTTACAATAAAACATGATTATTTATATCAAACATCAAGCATAAATTCATAATAAATACTTTTTACTACTTTATATGAAATCCTTCATACTAGCTAGCATGATTATTAGTATACCCAACAAGAAAACCAAAAGGTTCATGCAGTGTGTTTTATAAATAACGAGTATCCAAGTAAAAATTCAAACTCAGTTTCCAGACATACAATTTTGAAGTTTAATAGACGTAAACTGAAAGCAAAACAATGGTTAAGTGCTTTCATCCCTAAAAATCAGCAGGATTTCATCAGTCTATACATTTGAACCAGTTTAAATAGTTTGTTAAAAATCATGTGACATAAAATATCCAATGTTAGTCAAACAAATTAATTCAATGTGTATCAGTGCTATCTACATATTATGATATTATGTCACCACCTTATCAGTTAATAGTAGCTGCACATAATTTTACGCTGTGGCAGTTTTTGTGGACCGTATCCTTAAGGGAGCTATCTGCTCTCTGGAAGATATTTTGAAAGATTCATGGGAATTTTTAACTAAAATTAAACAGCAGTATTTTAGTGACTCATGTTTTTTCAACAATCGATGTAGTGGACCTGTTTATATGTATTCCTTATCAGACAGGATTGGAATTATTCTATTCAGCGATAGTTGAGCTTACCAAACTTAATGACAAATTGATCAACTTTATTGTTAATGTGATGGGTTTGATTTTAACTCATAATTTTATTTATTTTGAGGGTGAATATTTTTGCCAGGTGAAAGGTGTAACAATGGGAGCAAGTTTTGCCCCCACCTACACTAATCTGGCTATGTAGAGTTGGGAAAGAGAACACATTTTCAAGTGTGATTACACCTTCACTGGCATTTGTTTTTACATTTCTGAGATGATATTTTTATTCTTTGGAGTGATTTTAACCCCAATTGTGATGAATTTGTGTCCTATATTAACCAAACTGTCTAATTTTTTACTTTTACTCACAAACATCTAAAGAGAGTGTGGACTATTTAGATGTGACTATTTACAAAGACATTAAGAAAAACAAGTTTGTTCCCAAGATATACAGGAAACCCACATTTTCAAATAGTTACCTCAATTTTTCTAGTGGCCACCCATTTTTTTCTTAGTAAACTATTTTCAAAGGACAGCTGGTTAGAATTGTGAGAATGTGTTCTGATTACAATGTTTTTCTCCAAGAGGTAGATAATGCTTTTAAGATGTTTTTAGACAGAAACTATCCCCAAGATTTTTTAACAAAAATTTGGGATGAAATGATTAATAGCTGGGGTAAGAAATATATAATGAACTGGTGGTTACATACAATTCCTTCTGAAAAATGGTGAAATATATCATTAGGAACAAGTGGAATCTTCTGAAAGTGAACAAAGACATTTTTTTAACATTTTAGGGACACACCTAAATTTGTTTTTAAGACAGTTAAGAATTTTAAACATTTATTAGAACACCACAAAATCCATCCCATAGGTACCCGTATTAAGGGCACTAAAATGTGGTAGTTGTGGACAATGTTCACACATTCTAGGAAAAGAATGTATTCACTTAGATGGGTTTCCTTATAACACGCCCTTAGCACATGGCAACTGTGCTTCCAAAGGAATGGTTTATATAGCACTCTGTGAAGGATGTTCCAATATTACATTGGTAAAACAGAATGACATTTTAGGAAAAGAATTTATGAACATTTTTGCCCTGTTTTAAAGCAAAATTTTAACAACGTCTTATTCAAACACACAGAGCTGTGTACTAATTGAAAATTTAAGTTTGGCCTATTGGAAGTGGTCTCACACTCTGAACAGGGTGGTTCTTGGGAAACCAGACTTGAGTACAGAAAATTGTTGTGGAAGCTCAGATTGAATCAGGGCTTAAATGAGCATGTTTCTATTGTCCCTATACTCATATCTAGAGCTGCCAGATTATGATGAATTTTCAAACATATTTAGACAATTTTTAAACAAACATTGTTATTTATATATGTATTTACACATTCTTCTAACAAAACAAGCCCTTGATGGTATTTCCACTATATATGTCTGTGTGTGTGTATATATATATATATATATATATATATATATATATATATATATATATATGTGTGTGTGTGTGTGTGTATATATATATATATATATATATATATATATTTTTTTTTTTTTTTGTACACTGTGTGGATAGTATTGATACACACTGAATTAATTTGTTTGACTACCATTGAATATTTTGCATCACATGATTTTTTAACAAGCTATTTAAACTGGTTCAAATGTACAGAATATGGTTCTGATGAAGTCCTACTGATTTTTAGGGACAAAAGTGCTTTACCATTTTTTTTACTTTTAGTTTACGTCTATTAAACTTCAAATTTGTAAGTTTGGAAACTGAGTTTGAATTTTTACTTGGATGCCCATTATTTTTATGAGACACTATGTGAGCCTTTTGGTTTTCTTGTTTGGTTTACTGGTCTGTGGCTGCACAATCACATGCTGCAAGTGTTTGGTGTTTAATGATTATTAGTATATTAACACGCATGTATCATAAAATCATATAGCTGTGCACATAATGTCTTTTAAAGCATAGACTGAAAATCAGTTAATTTACTTCTATTAATGTGTATTTGGCCACTCTTATTAATCAATAGCCTTAACTATGTTTAAACGATGTTCCCAGAGGCCCGGAAAGTCACCAAGAGATAAAATATTTTATATATTTATACATACTCCATCCAGAGATCCCCTACTGCACCTTAAACCATAATGTACTGAAGTTGGGCCCCCACCAACATGATAGCACTTCTCTCATTTTCTATATCTATACAATACTAATATCTTCCATCCACTCCTGCATAATTTTATAACTTCAATATATCTCTTGAACTCTTTACAAACCTAAACAATAATAAAACTCTCCCTTCTTACATAGTTTTATAATTAACTTCATTAACTATCTTGAACTCCTTGCAAAACATTCTTTACTGAAATGAAAGAACACCAAACTTCATTGCAATAATATTTCCCTTTTGCAGTATTAATCCATTTACTTCTGCAAGATTTTATAGCTGGAACAACTGCCTAGACTAATAATTGTTGATGTAAATAGTTTACTATATATACCTGTCTTGTAATTATGTTTGTTGTTTTATGACAAATGTTGCTTGTTAATATAAATGTACTCTGGTGTGGATTTTCTCCCCAGGCCCCGCTGAAAATGGGCCTCTGTCCAGTTGGACATTCTCAGTCAATAAAGACAAATAAGTAAATAAACCTCATGTACTCAGGTCTCTGGACTCCCTTGGATCAGTTTCTCTATACTATGCTAGTGTCATGTGTTCAGGCCTCAGTCCTGCAAATGCTGTCCTAAATGCCACTTATGGCTATGATGCAAATACCAGGAAAGGGCACTTGCATTCTTAATGCATGGGGAAAAGGTGCTATTTTTTGTTACCTGTAGGGGCCTTTACACCTGATAATGGCAGTTATTAAAAAAAAAAGTTATAAAGAAAATCTATTTCATTATGACTGAAATGCTTGGTATTATATGGCAATGCAAATTAACATCTTGCATTATCTACAAAATGATAGCAGAACACCAATGCAGCTGTGTGCAGGGAAGTCACATGTTCACTGGAATTCAGTAACTATAATGGGAGGGGTTAGTTGTACTGTTGAATAGTCAAACTTTAGTTTGCATGCCTAATCATTTGTGTGAACATAATGCTAGCAGACATTTTGCACATGGTAGATACAGGAAACGTGTATATGTAATGATGGCTTGTCAGCTACTCACTTTGCACAACATCTTTGATGCCCAGTACTTTTCAGCTTTTGTCCACTGATCACAGGATAAAACTGTGTTTTTCGACTATATTAACTCGTTTAGATTAACACATGTTCTTTTCAGTAATTGTATACATTTATGTACTGTTTTATCACCCAGGTTAAACAGCAGAATGGGTTGTTTTACTTATACTGTTCTACAACAGAATTTCTATAATACTAAAAGCACAATTTAGTTTTCTGTTTGCAGCACACTTGCAATCTGTTCTCAGTGGTAGACAAACCATTACTTGACCTTCTCTGTACATAATGGATTTGGAAGGCAACTGAATGAGCAACCTGAGATCAGAGGCATCCCTTAGCATGTGCTGCTTCTCACTTATGTTGGAAATAGACCTTCTGACTAAGTGTTTCTTTTTCAGACCCATTACCTATAAACATTTCCTGCTGGTTGTGGAGTAGCTTGGCAGATGTAAGCTTCCTAAGTGTTTAGTAGCATCACCAACCTGTTAAGAGATTTCATTTACTGGCCTCACAGTCTTTCCAGCAAGAATAACCTTCTTTGCTGCCAAGTTTCCTTCCCCAGTTCTCATTGCAGTTGCCTGTCTGGCACTGGGAAGGTGACCTTTGAGTAGCACAGCTTGGACCTAGCTCAGTCTAGTATGAGGGTTGTGTATGCTTCGTGCACACAGCACCTAATGGCATTTGAAGGAAAATGTTCTTTGAAAGTGACCACACTGAAATTAAAATCACTTCAGTAAAATGGATGCATCATGTTTAAAATGTGAATAATTCTTCAGTCTAAGGACTACATTAAAATGTGTATAGCTTTTTTAAATGAGTGTTTATGGAAAACAACTAAATTGAATAGAAATGTCTTTGGCTTGGGTTGTCACATATTTCACTAATGCAAGTCTGAAATAACATCATTTTGTAGAAATATGATAATGGATAAAACTATGAAAATAAATATAAAGTTGATAGATTCTTCATAATTACATGATGTGATTTTTTTATGTTTGATGTAATATTACTTTATTTGTGCTGTGTTTTCTAAACACTAAATAACAGAACAAGCGTATAACCACCATAAAAGTGGAAAGTGCACCAATTAACTAGGAACATTAAATCCATGCTTACTTCCTGTTATTTTGCTGCATTCTAAATAAAACACAGGGAAGATATTTTTTGGGATTCTATGTATTATAAGGGTGTGAATCATGTCCTTTGTGAGTATATTATGTTAAACTTCTGGAAAGTTGTCTAAATAGCTTTTCTTAAGACCAATTTAAACTTTTTGTTTTCACTATCAAGATCAAATAAATAGTTGATAAAATAAATACCTCCGTGACTGGATGAGTGGGTGCATAGGTAAGGAATGCAAAAGAAATGGACATTTTTAATAATCTTTTTTGCCCTGTCTTGCAGCTATCAAGGTCTGCTCTCCCCATTTCATTTAGTCATCCCCTCTCCTAGCACCAGGAGATACCAAGACAGAAACACACGCACTTGACATCGGTTATTAGCAGGAGGTAAAGATTTTTTTCACTGTTCCTAACAGCGCGCTCCCTCTCCTTGATGGCTGGCAGCATTGTGCAATGCCTGGATATGCCAAAGAGCTGTCAGAATGCATTTTTGTGTTATTCTGATGAAGTATATGCACACTTTGGCTGAGACTTTGTCCCTGTGAGCCTCTCTAGGACTGCAGAAGCAGCCTTTTCCCAAGATGGTGCTCCTGCGTGGGACCCTCACTGATTGTGTCCCACCAGGATGGGTGAGCCAAACCAGGGCATTCAGTCCCATCCCCCAGCATGCCAATGTATGTGTGAGAACCTGCTCCTGCTATTACTTACACAGAAACTGGCCGATCCAGCACCTAGACAGGTAAATTATCCGAGGAGATTTGAGGTCCAGTCAGGGCTATATCCGTGTTCAACACAGGGCCTTCTCATAAGGCTTTCTGTAATTCTCATTGGCATCTATTCCTTCAAACTCATCTTGTCAACCCTCATATGACAAAGCTGTTCTCTCAAAAATACAAAATTTTAAACTACTACTATTCATAAGGGAATAAAGTCTCATGCAAACATATCATCCACAAATTCAACCAAATAACTTTTTCAGCAGTCAAGCTTCTAGCATCATCTAATCAAGGCCTTTGATCCTCACACCATCTTATTTATTGTTCTTACTTTGAGTTTGCTATGACCTGGAAAAAAAGTGATAGAGGAACATGCTGCAGTGTTGGAGTAACAATATATTAAAATGCAATCCTAAAAACATCACTACAAATTTTAGCAAATAAACAGAGTAATAAAACACAACACTGACTGTCCATACTTGCACTATTAAAACCCAGACAAGTTCATCTTGAGTATCTGAAGATAATCCAGACATAGAAATTATACTTCACCATCAGATTCATTTTTTTCATATCTAGGTACAAAGAGCAAGGGCCAGATCCAGAAAGCTTTACTGCATCACACTAAGCAACATTGTCCAATGAGCATCCACTCATATGGTGAGTGTGATTCAGAAAGCCAAGCTACACAATAAGGCTAGGCCATATAATGTGGTCAGCCATGCTATATGATAATGATTGTATAATGAGCAACTGTGTATGAAAATGAGGCAATCCAAGGTGGTTAAGTGATTCAGAAACATTTAAATGCTGTATAGTGGAGCTCGACCCACTCTCTATTTCAACTTGGCCATATGCCTGTGTTCAGATGAAATAGTTTTCTGAATTATGTTGGGGGGGGGGTTGCTGAAGCCATAGTAAATGTGCATCTGCAGGATGTTGGCATTAAAACCACTATGCCCAGTGGTGAGCAACATCGCCCTGGAGGCACTGGTTCATGTGACCATGTTTAACATTTCATGGCCTCTATCACACCTACATTATTGACTGGTAACATGTTGATAGAGACACAATTCAACAAACAGTAGACATGTGTCGGCCATGTCTGCAGCCCAGGAAAGGCATAGAGTACCTATCCCAGTGGATACAGAGATATGTGTAGCTTTATGTATATTAGCAACAGGAACCTATCAGTAACATATTGGGGACATCCTCATTGTCAGTATCTTTTGTCTTACATACATACATACATTTATTTTGTTCATTTTTTATTTCTTTTCACTTATTTTACTATTATATGCAGCAGCACAGCAACCTTCACCCATCTTAATAACAAGGCCTGTCAGCTCCACACAGGTGGGATTTAGATCAAATTATCAAAAACTCACTTTATCGAATCCCATTTCAGCAAACCTCATTTCATCAACTTCCATTCTATCGAACTTCCAGAGCTACGAAAAGGAAACCCCAGGAAAGGAACCATTCGACCACCTGGGCAAAAACAACAAACAGAAAAACAAAAAACCCTACAAGTGGGGAGCTTTACCCACCACACCCCACGATGTGGGGGGCTGTGCCCCCCAACCCCCTAACTAAATATATCAACTCTGAGATCTCACTACATCAGAGTAAGGGCAAAGTTCACCATGGTGGTCTTCCTTTCCTGGGGTTTCCTTTTCATAGCTCCAGGAGTTTAATATAATGAAAGTCAATGAAATGAGGTTCACAGAAATGGGATTTGATAAAGTGAGTTTTCGATAATTTTGAAGTAGAACCCACAGTAGGAAGCATCAGTGTCACCACCACAACTAGCAGTGGGAGCACCCAGGGCATCCAGATCCCAATGTGCCACAGTTGCCTCCACACCTCCTGCCCTATCTGTACCATTTGTGTCAGGTTATCCCTGGACCAGAAGCTGGTGCAGCAGTGTGAGTGGAGGTGAAACCTTTGACACCCATCAGCAGCTGGCAGAAATTGTGGAGGCTATGATCAACAAGACGTTGGATGTCTGCATCAGCCAGGTACAGAACATGTTCCATGACTTGCAAAGTTGGGTCCCTGGCCAGCACTGACTCCATCTTCTGTGTCAGGGCTGAGTGATGACATTATCCAGGTGAGAAGGAATCTCTCACTATGTATCAGTGGGCAGAAACTGTGTCTGCAGATACCCACTCCTATCCCACAACCTGGTGTTTCCCCTCCTATCCCACAACCTGGTGTTTCCCTCCATTTTGTGTCTATGTTCACCCCTATTGGTTTTATAGTCCTCCTGTCATCATTGTCTTTCCTCTGTCTGCTGTCTCTTTCACCATTGTTTTACCCCCCCCCCACTGTCAGTCATGTCTGTGTTCCCTGCTGCCTAACCTAACTCTACCATCACCCTCTTCCTTCCTTCCTTCCTTCCTTCCTTCCTTCCTTCCTTCCTTCCTTCCTTCCTTCCCCAACTTTCCCTTCTCTTCATAAAAATAAAGTGGGGACCTGCCCCAGAAAAAAAAGATTATTTCTCTCCTACCTTGGCTGTGTACTGAAATGTCAAAAAGAACGAAAACACAGGAGAAGAGCAAATCTTGAACATTGCTCTTCATTTTTTAACTTCTTTTTGTAGGGGGGCACTGCAACCTCCCATGTGGAGGGCAAGTCCCTACATCCCCCCCAACTCTGAGATCTCTTTACCTTACAGAAAAGAGAATATTCTGAGAAATGGCATCTCAGACAATATATGTAAGTCCATTCTTTCATTCATTCAGTCTCAGTGGGTCCCTACATTTCAAATGGTTACCTCCTTCCCCACCTCCATCCTGCTCATTCCTTATTTGGTCTCCTTCTGTTCTACCCTCTGCTTGCTTTGATTTTCATTTCCTTCCTATATTCCCATTCCCAACATTTAATCTGTCCAAAAATAGATAAACGCACCACACACATGCCCAGAAAAGGACTCCTAAATCTCTTAATCAATCTCTTATCTTTTTGTGGTCATAGTGTGTCATGAGTCATGAAGAGCAGCGTCAATGCCCATGTATAACCAATGAGAATTAGCACTGCTGATTGTATGGCTACAACGAAGTTCAGTCAATGTCATGTCATTCATATGTTGGCCTTAGCAGCCATCGATCACACAGCACTGAGTACCATTGTGTGACAGAGTGCAAGTACAAGATAGGGTGAATTTTCTAGTGTTAGCCTGAGTGCTTCCATGGCTCAGCTTGCTCATGAAATATTTTATAGACTGTCAATACAAGGAGACCAAGGTTCAAATACTGTCACGGTTGTATGTTTTATTTTTATTTTTCTGCATAAAGTCTGTAAATGTGTAACACTCACCGGCTATGTGCTTCTCTGATATCTTCAGTGGGAATACTTGTAGGGCTCACCTTTTAAATGCAGTATTTAGTAGAATGTTGAAGAAAGTAATAGGTCTAAATCAGGTGAGGTCTGCCTTTGTTTTCTCCTTATAGTCTGTACAAGTGCAACACTTGCATGCTATGTGCTTCCCTAATACCTCCATTATGAGAGCTTCTATGGCTCACCTTGTAAATGCAGTGCTTGATAGAATGTCACTGAAAAGGGTAATGGGTTCAAATCCCTTGAGGCCTGTATTTGTTTTCTGAATACATTCTGTACATGCACAACGCTCACATGCCGGACAACTTCAGTGTAACTGCTTCTTTTGGCTTTTCTTGTTAAGGAAGTACTGCATAGAAGTTATACTGGCCAGGGTTGATGGATTAAGCCCCTTTAGAGTTGAACAGGTGTTTTTCTTTTCCCTGAAATTTACATTATTGTATAGGTATACTGGTCAAACTCTAATAATATCAGAACTGGTGTAGGTCTGTAAATCCTCTTACTTTTCTGTATCCTACCTGTCTGGTCTGATTTTCTAAACTCAATTACTGCAGAATGATAGCTGTGTTTATGTCTCAGACCCCCTTTCCCACCGTGTTCTGCATCCCTGATTTGCTTATTATCTCCCTTTTGCCGTCTTCTGTCCATTTCTGTTTGTTTCTGTTGCTCTACTGCCATATCCACTGCCCACCCCTAACTATACTTTTCATTCCTTCCTTCCAGAAGACATTTCTCTGTATATCTGTATCCTTGTGTTATAATAATAGATCGGCACCTTAGCATTACCACCTGTGTGTATGTATGGTTTTGCACCAGCTGCCATGCAGGCTTGTGCACAGTCAGTGCTTTTAACAGCTGCTCTTACTTAACTATGGCCACATGTTGGTCTAACATGATCTTCCCACTGGTGCTTACTGCGGCCTCGGCAAGGAACTGCTCATTGTTCATACTGGCCTGGCCATATGCAATTTTCTTGAACTTTAGGGCCATGATTACAAATGCAGCATTTATGGATCCCCAGGCAAATGTTTTTTTGCTCTGAAATAGTCAGTGTGTCGAATTGCTGGTCTCATAACTGCATCATACTTTAGAAAATTTGAGCAATATATATTTTAATTTCAGTTATATTTAACATATATCCATAGGAAGCTTTACCTTTCAATTAGATGTGCTGTTCTAGATTTTTTTTTTTTTTTTTTGTTATTGCTTTGATTTCATCCTATGAGAAACACTTTTAAGACTCTAATGGCAGAGTCCCTGCATTTGCAAAGCAAGAAAAAGGATCCAAAGATTTTCCTCCTGGACATCCTAATGTGGACCATGTACTGAATTACCTGCAGGCTGATTCCTTTCAAGCAAATGTATTGGGAAGGCAATGCTCTTTATGTTTCAACCTTGTAAATCAGTCTTTTCTGACATCATATTTTTATGAATAAGTAATTTTTAAATAGTACTGTACAGTTTTGCATTTTTATCCTACTGAAAAAAAAAAGTTGGATTGCCCAGTTTTCATTATGATGACTGAGTCACGGTTTAGTCAACAGGCAATTTGCTGGAGTTTTTAACTGGTGGGGTCTGAGAAACTGTGTATTAATTTTATAAATGTTTAAGGGATGACTGTGCTAATTTGCTACCTAGGGTAGGAATTATGTATGTATATATGTATGTATGCATGCATGCATGATACATATTTATTTATTTCATTTTCTTCCCCTGAATATGACACTGATCCTTGACAACCAATTTCATGCCTAGAGGGGAGATACATACAGAAAGTATCCAGAGCATTACATTTAAGAAAATGTATCAAACAATAGGTATGCACATTACAACTGAACAGTGTGAAGCCGTTTGAAAATATGAATGCGCATATAACCAATCTAAATATAGTTGACAAATGGCAGTGCGAAGAGACAGGCTATATATAATAAGTGCAATGATTGTGATATATCAGCAGAGAAATTAAGTCACATACAGATGACTATCTATTATAATTTGATAAATGGGCGTGCCTTCGTTGAAGGATGGACGTCGAGCTGGCACCTCGGCGTTCGTGAAAATCTACTGCCAATCATTAGCGGACCGGAGTTCCGATGTGGCGTCCCCTAACCAGGAAAAGCCGAAAGACAAACAACAACAACTGTATTACAATAACTATAATCCCTTCAAGGTAAATACATAAAAAACTCCAGAATATGACTTTTCTCTTATCTGCATGTATACAATAATAAGTAATTAAAATAATGCTGCTGTTTTTAAGCAGTTAGATAAACTGAGACAGTTCATGGTTTTTATTGGGGTATTACTTTTTCCTTCATTTTGAAGCCCTAAACAAGGCAAGAAAATGAAATAGAACATTAATGTTTTATATGGCATTTTAAACATCTACAAGAATAGACAAAATGCATGCTTTATATTTTTTTCATTAGGTGATAGAGACAAATAATTTATTAGTAAGACATCTGAAATGCATTAGATTATAAAGAAATAGTCAAAATGGAAAATGTAGTTTTCAAATTTTGTAAATGCAGTAAAGTTTAAATGTCATTTTCGCGTAGTTGACTATGTACTATAATTATAATTCACATATGGGAAAATACCTCTTTGTTAAGTATCCTTTGCTAAAAACCTTTTCAGCACTGTTAAACTCATGTTTTATGTTAGAACATAATAGTGACCACCAAAAAAGAGCACATGAAACATTTTCACAGCTTTAAAAGCAATAAGCAATATTTCTAAGAGCTTTAAAAGCTTTTCTTTCATCAGCAGGACACAAATTCTGCCTGCTGTCTATGTGGCAGTAATAAATGTTGTAGGGCTTTCAAAGCTGTGGAATGGATTGCACTCCTACATTTTTTTTCTGTAGCTGGTAGTACATGGAGCAGCTGAAGCTCCATGCAATACAAAAATTATAACTGGATCTCTCTATGATAACTCAGTTGCTATGTGCTTTCAAAATGGATGTCAGCCTTCATATCTTGAGCTTCTTGAGGTGACATATTTTGATATGCACATTTTGAACACTGTCACAATACTCTGTGTTTATCATTTGCTTTTATTTCTATTATTGATTTATTTATTTGTTTGATAACTACATGACTGTGCTGGTATTTGAACCTTTTCAGTCACAACCTAAGTCAAAGGTGGAAAAAGAAACATAAATCAAAGAACATGCTTAAGTCAAACGTACTGATATAATCCTTTATAGACAAAATGTTACTCAAATCAAACTCTGTGACAAGGGGAAACAGTAATGAAATAACAAGGACACTTAGGGCCGCAAGTCATTTACAACAGCATTATGACAAATTGAGACTGCAAATATTAAAGATTTTTTTAAAGATCTGCAAATCTTCAAAGGCACATTTTGAGTACAACTTGGCTGGCTGGTATTCTGATTAAAAAATGACCAGGGATTTAGTTAGCATTTTAATATAGTGATAGGAGCCATAATTTTCTTTCTTTAATTTGGCTTGGAAACTAGCTAATTTCAACAAGGTAGCAGATTTTTAGGATTTCTCTCCATCTGTAAGCCCAAGAGTTGGCCTTTGGAGACTGAAGGCCCCTTGGCTGACCACGTTTGTGGATGACTGCAAACTGGGTGCAATTATTGAATCTCCAAATAATGTCAGTACACTTCAGGAGGGTCTCACGTAGTCCAGTGACTGGTGTCTTAGTCACAGTCTCAAACTGAAAGCAAAGAAATGCATCATTATTCCTTTCAGTAAAAACAATGTCCCTTCACACTATCAAATTAACAACAATACCCTATGTACCTATGAAGCAGCAAGAGATCTGGGATCACAAGTAGACTGCAACCTTAACTTTGATCACCATGTGTCTACTGTAGTAAGGAAGGCTTTCTAAATAGAACACTTGATTAGCAAAGGCATCACCTCTAGAGCAAAGGAGGTTATAACCCCTCCATACACATCAATAATCAGGCCCATAATTGAGTATAACGCCCCTTTTGACATGTACCATACAAAGCACCTGCAGCAATTTGGCGAGACCTCTAACTAAGAAAATCAAGGGACTCCAGCATGTGCCTTACACAGACCAATTAACATCTCAGTCACTATACTCAGTATTGTATAAACTACTTAGGGGAGACTTATGCCTGGCTTACCGACCCAAACCTAATGAATCTGCAGCAAATCTGTAAATCAAACCGGACTAGAACTACCCATTCCAGGTAAATAAATATGGCCTGCGACTTAAATAAGATGTGCTGGAGGGACAGATTTGTCTCTCAGTGACTGCCACGTCTTTGGAATAGGCTGCTAAGTCATGTAAAGAAGAGGAACTCTATGATACTGTTCAAAAGAAACCTTGACGAGTGGATGGGACAGCATAAATTCTTACCAGGGATAGCAACCACAACCCTCCTGGGCATAGGCAGTCATTAATAAATATAATTCTGGTTATTGACTAGAGTATCTATGGTATTACATTGGAATGAAATGTCTAGGCTTGAAATGACCTCTGGATCGATAGCCTAGTAACCTCTTGTGATCCTGTGATCCTTGATACTGTGATCTCAGTGGATGTCTGATGTTTCTGTTTTTAGCAAAGGGGTGGGGAAATAGTGTGAAATGATTAATTTAAAAGTTAGGGAGGCTGGGTGCAGTATTTCTACTGCTGAATCATAACCAGTTAGCCTTGTGTACTAGAAAATAGAAACATTTGCTGCTGTTTTCAAGCAGAGTGAAAGGACAATCATATTGAATGTAGCTTGCACTACACTAGAGTTACAAAATAAAACCATTGACAGGTGCTCTCCAATGTAATGATACGTAGTTTAATCCCTAAGGTTTTCCCAGGAACCGCAGAGAAATAATTGGTCAACTTATAACAAGTCTTGAGCTGTATCCTTGGGTAACCATTGTTTCCAAGTGAATCTTAAAGGAAAGAAACTTGTCAGGCCAAACTCCTGGGTGTCTGTTAAATGGTATTTAGCAACTGAATTGTTATTGTTAAAAGGGGCAGGAAGACAACTATTTCTGGAATTTTTGAGTCTTTCAGAAGTGCCATAAATTTTCAAAGCAGACATCTTGGCAGTAATAGCTAGTTTATTGTGATACAAGCAATGCTAGAGACAAGAATATCTTTTTTTTAATCATTCAGAATAAAAGCAATAGATCTACCTCCTTTCAGGAGTAGTAATTCATCTGCTTAGATAGTTATGTTGTGACAGTATAGGTCCTTGGGAAAATCACTAAGAAAAAGAGAGAAGACAGACCCAAACACATACCCCTGGAGGAATTATGGATAAGCTAGAAATGATCTGAATTTTTTTGGTTTGCCAGACATTTGCAAAAGTACTTCACAATACCATCTCCAAACCTCAGCATTGCAAGTTTAGCTAGTAGTAAAGAATGCTAATAGATTTACATGGTCTAGTCATCACTACAGATGCAGAACTTTGTTTTTATAAGTTTGTGATACCAGAGATAGCTGTTAATATACTAACAACGTTTTCCTAAAATTGTATTGCACATTGACAAGAGGTCCATTTTTTGTAAATGTGGTCTAAGCTTCTGTGAAGTGGACAGACAAGGAAATTTAAGACATGGGAAAATGGCAGCTTTTTTAAAATATAAAAGACAATGAGCTTGTTGTGCGAGGTGCTGCCATTTTCAGAAAGACAGGGTGCAGAGAGGAATTTATTGGGGCAGAGCTATTTTGTAATTTTCTAAGAGATTGCATTCAATGCCTCAGGAGTGCTCCTTAATGTGGAAAGCAGGGTAGATGTCAGCAGTATGAGTGTGATTTACTGTTGAGGGGAGTTAGGATCAATCAACCTAGCAAAAATAAGGAAGAGAATGGATATTGTATGATCTTTAATGAGGCTGGTGATGATATTAGCAAACATATGACTATTAAGGTGGTTATGCTTGGAAAAGTAAAAAATCAGCACAAAAATATTTTGTGTGATGAGCCGGAATGGACTGTTGCCTTCTAACAAAGACAGATTTGGTAGTCTTGGTCACTTATCTACTTTGTCTACTGACCAATGAGAAGATTTGGTTGTGGCTGTTATCTGGACTTTTTTTTATTCTGTTAAGCCAATAAGGAATCTTTTTCATTTAGATAAGCCTTAATATTAAGAATGCTTTTGGAACATTTCTAGCTCTCAAAAGCCTATCCAGGATCACTAACAGCTGGCCTAGGATGTAATGAAGTGCAATAAAGGGGTAACGTCATTGTAAAAGGTGAAGGGAGAGTCATGTAATTTGTTTCAGGGAGCAGGATTGTTTCCATATAAACTGCAGACTGAGAGACTTCTGGGTAAACTGTGGGTGCCCAGAAGTATACCACTGTCAAGTATTAAAGACTAAAACAATGCTAATTTTATGTACTTTAGCTATACACTGACTTAGGGATAGGGTCAACTCTTGTTTCAGCATTAGAAGCAAACATTTGGAGAAATTAAAAAATATATATAGGGACTGGTTTCCAACTGTTGTGAATGAGTGGGGATCTAAGGTATTTAAATATTCAGTAAGAAAGCGCCGGACAATAATTAAGAGCATTTGGCAAAGCAGAAGAATTTCAGCACCTCTGTGAAAAAGTAGAAAAAACACCATTGAAAAGCATTTCAGAACATTTTCTGACCAGCTGTGAAAGATGGAGAGAAATTTATTTAATTGGGATTTATGAAACCCTAAGCAATGAAAACTGAAGTCTCCTACAATAATGACCTTCATTATGCATTTTCTATTTTAAGACACAGTGTCCACCAGACTATTATTAAGATGACCTAGAGAAAAGGATGTAGATACGCAGACTATTCTAACACTAAGCCTGTGATAAACTGGACTTAGACCAGTTAGAAATCTATTTCTACTAGGACTTGGAGAAGTTCATTTAGGCAAAGAGAGAACATGGAAATGACATACAAAGACCATTAGTAGCATCACTCTTGCTCCTCTGACCAGGAAACTATTATGCAGAGTTCCTGTCTATGATCCACCATGTTCTTCAAACAATTGTCTAATACTGGTTCCTTAATTTTAGTGTGCAACTACTAAGTTTTGAATTTAAGTAAAAGATAAAAACTTGACATGTTTTATACAAAGAAATCATCTGGTAATTGCAGTTCAATATTTTGATAATAAGCAAATATATTGTCATAAAAAGTTTGAAGAACAGAGAAATCAGTTAGAATCTGACCTCTAAGTGACTCAAGCAAAGAAATACCAAATTATTGACTAAAGTTATCAGCACATATAATGATATGCCCCTCACTTCTAAGGAATATCACAGTGTTTAAGCTGGATTAGGTTACCACCATTTTATCTCTCTCCATATTTGTTCAACAATCATGGACAAAGCCAAAAAATAATTGGGGACAAAAGCCAAAAAAAAAAACAGTGACAATTTTAAACATATTATTCTGATTTATTTAAAAAGTTACCAGAATAACAGGTTTTGCAATAACATGAATTGTCTGAACAATAAGAGGTATGAAATGCTGATGTCAGGCATTATTGACCGAATGTAATTTTCTGTCATTTACCAAAGACTCAAAAGTATTACAAGGTGCAGTGCAAAAATATGAGGCAAGATCAGGAGCATTTTGCAAAACTAGGGACAGTTGAGAGCTATGCAAATGATACTGACCAATTCCCAGTCCATGTATTCAAAGCAAAAAGTAGTCCAGAAGTGCAGTTTCATATAAAAACTCTGCTTACCCTTTGAATTTCCTATGCACTTACTATATTGGCTTATAGAAGATTATTATATAAATAAGAACACTGCAGCTGTATAGTTAAAATAGCACTGCAATTGTTTTGGTGCTTTGGTCCAGCCGGACATTTCCCAAGGGATTTTCTTGGCCAGATGTGCTATTTTATATTACCAACGACACAAGCATTTTGTTTATTTTTCATTTTTACCAACTGATAAGTGGTATCTTTCCGAGAGACTCTTTACAGAGGCAGTTCAGTAATGCTGTCTAGTAAAGTGCCTGCTCCGTCACACACTATACAAGCCATGATGAAGGAAATCTAATGTAGGACAACAGGATGAAATCTGTGCATTGTGCCCAATATCATAAATGGGGATTCATTAAGATCCATAGCCAACAGTAAAAAGGCCATGCTTCCATGATGTGGAAGAATCTCATTATGGGGCAATTTGCATGTCTCTGAATGTCATTACCTAATACAAATTCTAGATCAGCAATTCCTATGGTCGGTAACTATGTTGACAGTTGCATCATGGAAACAGAGGCACCCACCAGTCACTCTTTAAAACAAACACACAGTAAAACACACAGACAAGTACACAATGCTTACCCATAACTGTTCCTTTTGTCAAATTATCCACAAAGTCTCTTCTTCCCCTTCACCTGGTGATTCACAGATTATTACAGTCAGTCCATAATACCAGACATTCAAGTTTTGCATTTCACATCCTTCAGTAAATGCCTGTTAGAGCACAACGTTATGAGGTTGGGAGATATGCCTAACACTTCCCATTCCTCCCCATCATTTAGCTTGGCATGTTACAGGCATTGCATAATGCCTGAGATTCTCAATATATTATAAAAAACACTGGCTGCATTAACTTAGTGTAGAAGGCTAATGTAGGGGGTCTTGTGGCCAGGGAAAATTGTTCAAATCCCTATTCATTACTTTAAATTTAATTTTTGTATATATTTATTATGAAAAATCCCTGGTGTTCAATGGTTCCCCGCACCTGTTATTTAATGAACTTTTATGGCACTCTATATTGAGAATCCCTTGTGTCTGTTATCCCCCCCCCCAAATCACCATAATGCTTAAGTTACACTAAGGTATAAGTGTTATATAATAATTCCTGGTGGATGGTGTTCCTCCCACCTTCTGATCCCCATTCTGTTAAAAGTACCATTATGGCATAAGACTTATAAAGTGATAACCCCCCCCCCGTACCCCATACTGGTTTAATTGTATTAAGGCATGAGTGCCATATAATAATCCTTGGTGGCTAGTGGTAACCCAATCCCAGTAGTACAGATATTCCTGGTGGCTAATGGTTCCCCCCATCCCAGTGATACAGATACTCCTCATTAGTCTAGAGGTAGTCTAGAGGTGTGTGGAGGGAGACCACCACTCCAGCCCATTCTTACAGATAGACACACTCACACACACACACACACACACACACACACACACACACACACACACACACACACACACACACACACACACACACACACACACACACACACACACACCTACTTCATCATCTCTCTGCCTTCCTGTTGCTGCCTCCCAGGCAGACATACTCACACATAGACTCACTCATGTAGACCCTTGCATAAACTCACTCAAACACCTACCAAACCTGCCTTACCACTAACTCCAGCACTTGCCTGTCCACACTGGAGGAACATGGCTTTTTTGGAGTGTTGACTACCATGATGCGGGAGAAGTTGCTGTGCTAATCTATATAGCTGAGCAATCTCAGCACACAGGTGCCTTCCTTGTTGCAGTTCTGGGGGGGGGGGGGCAGAACACATGGCTAAATGGCATAAGTTTCTTCCCTGAACTGGCTCATTAGCATGTAACACAGCCGTGCAGACAGCCTGACAAGATACTACACATCTTGATGCTAAGCACTGCATTTGGGAAACCTTAATAGATTTGGGCCATGACTGATTTGTGAACAGGACTGTAATGCATTTTTCTAAGAAAGGACAAAAGAAAAGCATGTACAAAATGGAAAGGGGGATTGATGCTGATGCCAATGCCAATTTACAGTTTTAAATGATTACATTTCCAGTCCAAAGCTTCAAATCTGAATGCATCATATTCTACATTTAATTACTACAGAATTTAATTGTATATAATGTGTTTTGTATCCATAGGTGCTCTGCTTCAGATTCTCTATGTACAGCCAGGGTTCAATTACTAGAACAGTGACTATGAAGCAAACATGGACGCTGAAATATATTGCTGAAAAATGGTCAGTGCAGCCCACTTTTTTGGGATATTTAAAACAAATAGCACAGTGTGTTTAAAGAAACAGTATGGTGATCAGTCACATGGAGGGAGGGTGCAATTTGACTGTACTACAACAGAAATAGTGATGTATGCATTGTATGCTAATGTCCATATTATAATATGCAGATGAGAGTCAACATACTAATGAAATGAATTGTGTATTCAAATGACAAATTCAAACACAATGGGATGATTCAGAAAAATGTAAAATTAGTGTGATGAGCTGTGACCCTCAGCTGTTTTGACTGTCAAGATTTGATAGTATGTAAGAAAATTGCTCAAAGCTCTGGGAGTTGTAGATGTTCTGAAGTGCATTTTATAATTTTATATTAAGCAACCTATTCATTCAGTGATTGCCTGAACAAAACCATAAACAACGTAAAAAAAAAATAATTTAGCCTTATTCTTCAACTTTGCTTTTTCCTGTATCCTTTTAGTACAGTCTGACTGACTGAGACTATACTGTAATAACTGCAGTGGAAATAACTGTATTAAGCTGGAGGCCTGGGGGCTTAAAGGTGCTCAGAAGCCATGAGGTTTCTATATGCTTTGAGATGCATTTTAGAGTTTTTTAAACTACTTTTTTGTCCAATGATTGCCTGAACAAAAAAAAAAAAAACACGATCAAAGAAAGAAATTTAGTATCACTCTCAATTTTTTCCTGCATCCTTTCAGTGTATCCTAAATGACCAAGACTACACTGTAGTAAATACAGAGAAAATAACTGTATTATGTCATGAGACTGGGAGCCACTATGCCTCCAGATTCCATGACATTTCTAGATGCTCTGTAATGCATTTTAGAGTTTTTTTAAGCAGCCTTTTCATCCAGTGCTGGCCTGAATGAAAACCATAATTAAAGAAATTCAGTCTTACTCTTCAAATTAGCTTTTCCCTGCATCCCTTCAGCACACCCTATCTGACCAAAACTACCCTATAATAAGTAAATTAAGCTGGGGGAGGGATCTGCAGGCTGCTAGGCAGACAAAAGCCATGGGATTGCAGATGCTCTGAGATGCATTTTAGAACATTTTCAGCAAACCTTTTGATCAAGTTTTGGCCTGAACAAAAAAAATGTGCATAGAAATGAAGTTCAATGTCGCTTTTTTATTTCCAAATTTTCATGCTCGAAGCTGTCCAAACACCAGTTCACAATAAACTGAGAAGGCAAATGCTTGTGAGGATACATATATCATATCTAGGAATAGTACCAGCCCCCATCCCCCACCTCAAAATAGGTAGTCACTTCCTGTGTATCCCCTCTGGTGTTAAAATGGAATTAAAATTAAAGTATAAATGTTCACAGTCATACTTTATGCTGCTGCTGTCATTTTTATATACAGCATGGCTCCTTACCTTTTACCCTCAAAACACAGGCACCTCATGTGTACTCTTCGAATGTCTGATTGGGACAAAACTGAAAAAAAAAGGAAATCAAATATATTTGTTGTCAGACATATAGGTGATTACTTGATTACTAGGCTAATAGCACAATAGCCTTTACAAGCCTAGCCAATAATACCCATGATATGACAATATTATATCTTAATTCTCCAGATATGGGATGGAGTAGTATCAGGGTAATGGGTCTTTGGATGTTGGAGCCTTCAGTCATTTCACAAATTGCCTCTGTCCATAAGGGACATGGGCAGTACCCCAGGAGTGTATTTACAGTTCCCCATCGATTTACCCAACTGCTTTTTGAAGAGACTGAGGGAAGGGCTTTGTTTTACAAAGATGGAAAATTTATTCCATAGACAAGGTAGCCTTTGGGATACGAATCACTCTCCAGCAAGTTCTGTTATAGTTGCAAATAAGGTTCAGGTCCATAGAATGCATTACCCTTGTATAATTTTTATTGGAAATATGTAACATTTTCATCAGGGCTGGATCAGAGAATGCCTTGTAGGTCATGCATAGATCCCCTCTGAATAAATGATATATAAACAGCATACTTATTTACCCTCCCCCAAAACATAGCCAACTGTATATGCATAAAATGTTTGATTTTGAGGAAAATAAAAAAAATTATTGCAATAATATTTCCAACTTGAGACTTCTACAGACTGTATAGTGCTTCTATACAAGCTATAGTGACCCTCTCTGTACCCCTCTGAAATTTGTGAGGAAAGTTAAAGAAATAATAACTACACTGTCCCCAGCCCAACACAAGATATAGTGACCACTGATGTTAGTTAGGAATGTTAAAGAAATAATGGCAACTTCGTCAGCCCCCACACAAGTACAGCAACCTTCTGTGTACACCCATGAGCAGGATTGGTTTTAGACTAGATTGGGTTCAGGGCAGAGGTGACTATTAACCCATATCAAAGTCCACTTATACAGTCTACCCCCACAAATCAAAAAAACAGAAATATTGACCAAAATACATGGTTGACCACTGTCAACTTTATTATATAAAAAGCAGTAATAACACTTCAATGCACCATTCCCCTCAACCCATTGACCACACAAACGACAGGGCCAGAAATGTTGCTCAAAATATCTGGTTGATCACTGCTAGCATTACTGTAAAAAAACATAAGTGTAATACTGCTTCTCAACATGTCAAGTCCCTCATCCCAACTGTCCACACAAATGACAAGGCCAGAAATATTGCCCAGAATATATAGTTGATTACTGCCAGCATTATTGAAACATTGCACCAAACAATCAATCAATAAATAAATAAACATGGAAAGACCACCACTAGGAGAACACCGACCTATGCAATTGCCTAGGTCATCTATGTGTAAGGCCAGCCCTGCTGAACAGCATATTCTAGTGGACACCTTTGAAGACAGTATCTGCAGGGTTGCATGTTGCCAGCCACTGCTTTGCAGGAGGGCCTGCTACAGGCTTGCATACCAACACCTCCAAAACTGAGACATTGCTGACTGCTAACATGTGAGCAGAGACAAAACAGGAATTAATAGACACACCACCCTCATATCAGGAACAGTCAGACTTGTTGAAAGCACTGGTGGTACAAGCAGCATCCACTGGTGCAACCATGAGGATGTGGGCAACTGTCCACTGTGGCCCAGCTATGGAATGGTGGGTGCATGCTGCATGATTACATGTCAAGCTTACACAGATGGCACACACTTTTCCAGAGACAGCTTCTCTGTCCATGCTTTCCATGGCTGCCACTACAGTTGGGAATGAAAACCTTAAGGCCATGGCAGATGCTCGTCCAGATCTGCTGTGGGCATACTGTACCAGGCAAACCAGTTAGGGTCCCACAGTTCAATGCTGTCACATTTCTCTGTAGCCTTGCCATGAGCAGCAGCTACTTGCACCCATTTCCAGTGGTGTGGATGCAAACAGGCCAGTGGAGTAAGCAAGGCACAGTCATCATTATTTGTACAGATGGGTGGGGCAAAGTAACAGGGAACAGCAAAGACAGCATAGGTGCAAGGGTTATGTGTGGTGGATATGGTAGCCATGCAAATGGCTAGGAGGTTGAGGGAGTCAATGATCACACTCTCCAGTGGTGTTTTGGAACTTTCATGGGCAAAATCCTAGCATATGGCCTGCAGTCTCAGAACTGAAGGCAGTCTATCCAGAAGATGGCATACCACAAGAAGTGCATGTATTGAGGTCTTACTGTGATCCCCATTGTGGCAGTGCAGTAAAATGTTGGCATCCACAACCCTGGGAATGGGCCATTCCATAGCTTGTCCACAGTGTGCCAGATCCTTGTATTCCATATAGGTCTGCATACATTCAGGATGATCTGCAGTTCCTGAAGTGGTTTAAATTCCTCAAAGGCCATGCAGCACACTTGGCATCACTGACAGTATTATTAGTGGCCATTTGTTCATGGATCATTGACTTGAACATTTACCAACTTATCCCAAGGGTGACACCCAAGTCTGGGAATGTTCTGGAGTCATGGTAGTGGTGGCCATATATATGCCTCTCCCCTCTGCTGGATGCACACATGTCCCTGCTACAACATTACTAAACTAAATCCAAAAATTAACAGACACTACAAGAAAAAAAGTAAAAGTATTCAGAAGCCACCTAAACCCTATTCAAAAGGTTACTTATGCCATTAAAACAGTCCATCAAAAGCCGTGAGAAGCAATACTTTATACCTAAAAAAGGGGGAAAAAAAAGATAAATTGAATATGTGGGGATATGGTCTAAGTAATAAAATAAATATATTGTACTTTAGGAATAGGAAAATTGATTTAGGTCTTAGGGCATGACCATTTGTCTCAAAACCCATTGTCTAAACCTACAATATACAGTAGTTCATTACACAACAGATCAGCCCACACATAGTCTATAAATATGTAACAGTGCATATTAGAGAGATTTAGGTACTAACAGCAGCGACAGCTTTATTCAAATTATGTCAGTTAAAACTGTGCTAATCTGTCTTTTCCATCACTGAAGGGCTGATTGGGACATCATAAGCTGGGTTTCTATAGCAACAAATGAGATTCCCTTTTGCTAGTAAACCTCTGTAATTATGATATAACACACTTTCTGTAGATAGCCTTGTACAAGGCTAAAATTAGTTAAAATTTTTCTTCAAACAGTGTCACTCATTTGCATATGAAGTGCAGCAGTAGCAGCACATACGGAGCAGTGGTGCAGCGGTAGCATTGTCACCTCACAGCAAAAGGTTCTCCAGTTTGATTCTCAGCTGGGCTGCCTTCTGTGTGAAGTCTGTATGTCTTTCCTGTGTTTGTTTGTTTGGGTTTCCTCCCACGTTACAAAAACATACATCTGGAGTATTTCTCCCTGGGCCGTCGCTGAAAATTGGCTTTGTTCCAAGTCGGACTTTCCCGGTTAACAAATGATAAATAAATAAAAAGTGCATACAAGTTGCCTTCTTGGTGTGCATAAACATATCACTTCTGTAGTCTACTGCACAGATGAATTTTAATGAGTTGGACTTTATCCTGTCTTTCTGTATTCACTCACTTTACTCATTGCAGACCATGGGCTGGATTCATAAACAATTGCATGCATATGGCCATGTACCGTTATGCTATTCTGCAAGCACCCTTACATAGTGCTGCATGGTCCCCCAACATGAAGACATGCAGCTCCATGAAAGGCTGGCCTCGCAGTCATGCTGAATTCTAATGAGGCATTATGGGTGGATATGCATATGCTAATTAGCCATGTGCTCTCTCTCTCCCAGGAACTGCCCCTCGGAAGCTATCTACATGGCTGTGGGATTCAAGAAAACTCTTTGATGTGCACCTTGGCACACCCATCCCCACCATGTGGCAGTAGTAAACATGGCCAAAAGGCCAGGTTCAACCAATGAACATGAATGTGGTGGTGGTGGGTGAACTGCTAGATATCAAGGCTTACTTTAAAAGTGCCATAACAGCACCAACATCAAAATGGGGAATGGGGGTGGAGGAAGCCACCAGATACCAGGGAGAGATGTTCAAAATGCTGTACTGGAACCAACATTACTATGGAAATGGGGGAGGGGGCAGTGCCTTACTGGCATCAACATTACTATAAAGACCGGGAATGGGAGATACACTAGATACCAGGAAGAGATGTTCCAAATGCCATAAAGGCACCAAAATTACTATGGGGATTGGAGGGATTGGAGGTGACCACCAGAAACCAAGAAATGCTTTAAGTGCCATGATGGCACCAGTGTAACAATTGGGATAGGAGGACCACCTGATGCCATGGATTTATCCACAAAGTACCCTAAGGCACAGACCAGCATAACATAGATGGGGTAGGACAGCAAAGGACACACTCTAAGGTGTCATAATGGTACTGTCCGCATGACAGGGACTGAGGGTGGGGTAACCAGTAGATCACCAGGGAATACATTAAGTGCTGTGATGGCATGAATGTTACTATGAGGACTGGGGAATGAGAGATACACTAGACAACCAGTCCCTAAGGCACATACAGCATGATGGGGATGGGAGGGGACCATCAGACACCAGGCATTACACTCTAACATGCCATTAATAGTGCCAGTGGTAATATGAGGAATATGGATGGATGGAACAACTAGACCATTAGGGCTGACTCTTTAAAATGCTGTAACTGCACTCCACTGTAATGGGGATCAGAGGGTGGAGGAGCTACACTAGACCACCAGGGCCTAAAACTTAACTACCATAATGGTACTAAAGTGTTACTGGGTTGGGGAGAACCATGAGAAGGTAGAAACAAGTATTGGACTGTGTTTTGTGTGTGTGTGTGTGTGTGTGTGTGTGTGTGTGTGTGTGTGTGTGTGTGTGTGTGTGTGCGTGTGTGTGTGATTTTTCACATGTGTGAGACAGAGAGACTGGAGGGGGGAATTCTACTGCCTGCATGACCAGTAGGGTACTATTGATACATGCAGATTAGCCATGATATGCATGTCATGCTAGTAGCTGTGATTCAGGATACATGTACATTAGTCAATACTGAGATCTGACCTTGTTACAGCTAGCATGTCCCTGAATCTAAAATAAGGATATCATGCAGGAAGGACCTTTCTAGCACAGACTGTACAGTTTTTACTAGGAACCTTAATGAATTCCACGGCATGCTTTTGAATCTTAGCTAGAGCAATTTTACTCGGCAGTGGTCTTTTATTATTGTATCTAACTCAGTATTGTGGCTGCCTTTTGCTGCACATCATGCATGTATGCAGCATGTCTTAGTTTACAGCTGCTGATAATTATCCTCTTTTCATCTTTTAGTACAGGCCATACAGCTGCATGCATGAAAATGTTTTTTGTTTGTTATTTAGCAGGCCTTGTATTTCCTTTTCATGAATTTCAACACATTCCAGGATTAAGTAATATATTTATGATGTCACTAATGACAAGATTACTAGTAGATTGGCCAACATGTGACTGATATGATTAATTATTCTAATAAGTATTAATTTAAATTAATGAGCATAAGCGAGGTAAATAAAGATACACGTGAAGGTGACTGGGAGAATATGGTAGATTTTTTCAACATTTTGGATTCTGCATTATGAGTCCAAACATTTCAATAAAGAGTCGGCATATCTGTAAATATTTTTCTAACTGTCAGTCTTTTGGGAGAACCTCTCCTCATAAGTAGATTTACCTTCAACAATACCTCTTTTTACAGACATAGAAGGTTCATTTAGTTTCCCTTTGTTTGGCTATGGGGGGAAATATAGTAAATATAAATGTTCCACCTGCATTCTATTTCATTTTATTTGGTTTACCATTTTATTTTGCTGAAAAGAATTGTGCTGTAAGCCAAAGTGAAGATGAGATAATATTTAAATAATATTACTGTTAATGAAAGTTGAAGAAAATGTTTACTTTTTTAATGCTGTGCTGACATATTTATATATTTTGCTTGATATGGAAAGAATGTATGGTTTAATCTAATAGCAATAAATGAAGCCATGTTCTTTCCATAATATTTGGATCTGACTTACTGAAATGGTTTAACTATGAATGCATGAAAAGCAACTGAAACACTGCAGGGGATTCAATGGAGACTTGTGTCTGCACAAGCATTAACAATAACAAACCTAACAGTCAGACCTCAACTATTCATAACACAACACAACAAAGTATTTATAAATAATAGACCAAACTGTTCCTTCTTTTCACTCACTGAAATCAAATAGAAAAAGATTCAGTTCACCTTCAAGATTCTTATAAACTAGCCCAGACATCAACTATAGAGGCAGAACAATCTATATCTGCTGTGCTACTGGCCAAACAAAAGTATGCATTACCAGTAATTGCTTTGTTTTCTTCTCAAAATACATCCATTTGGCAGAAAACTCGGGCACCAATTACACTTAGCAGCGGGTGAAGGTTCCTTGACTGAAATAACACTAGCAAACTGGAATAATATCCCACAAGGAGTCAGGAAAACAAACAGCCCAATTGTACTCTGGAACAACAACAACAAAAAATACTTGAATGTGGAATAAAATGTATATGCTTTAATGATCTAGGCTAAAACAACTTCACTTTCTCCTATAACGAAGACATTTTTATAACCAAATTTATGCCATGCATAATGTGCGACACCAGCTGCAAGTCCTTGTTTGCACAGATTGTAAAGGCCTATAGTATTAATTATAATACTTTTATACATTTTAGGAATATAAGTGTATAAAAGCTTGTCTTTGTCCTTAATGAATATGCAGTTTAGTCTGATACTTTATATAATTTTAGATTGCAAAACCAGCATATATTGGAGTATGCATATCTTATATCTTATATATCACTACTAAGTGCTCTGTATGCATGCACTTTAGTTGACTACATTCCAAGTCTGCTTTAGATGAAGTGAAATTGTAATGCTACTATTTTGATAAAATTATTGTCAAATGTCATTTAAACTCATCTAATCAATGTGTTAATTGCATATCTTGTAAAACTGTACATTGATGCTTGACATCTTCGCCTTTTGAACAATACTCAAAAACCAAATAGCTTAAAGCAAGGCAGGTGCAGATAACAGTAAAAAGCCAAACAAAAGAAAAACCTGCACTAAGCTGACACACCAAATATTTAATAAACTACAATAAAATAAAAAGTAAGGTAAGCGCTTTCACGACTGTACTCGCCGCTTCATCAAACACATGAATAAAAATAAAAATAAAGGCAGCATTTATAGTCTAACTAACAGTCAGCTGATATTTAAAAAATCACGTCTACTTAGGCAATCATCACAGAACATATTGTAGAGCAGTTTAAAAACATAAAATAAGGCAAAGGAAATATATATATATATATATATATATATATATATATATATATATATATATATATATACATATATACAAAAAATATATATATGAGCTCACCATCCTAAGACATTAATAAATACCCAACACATAGTTAAGTTTAAAAACTAGCAATCTAGTATCGCCATAAAAAAAAAAAAAAAAAATATATATATATATATATATATATATATATATATATATATAATAAATATATAAAAATAAAGACATATATATATAAAAAATATGTGTAAATACATTATGTATGTGCACAAAGTTAATATTTCAAGCAACAAGATTTCAGAAAGGGTTTTAAAGAAGTGGTACCATTGAGACCAGGATATCTCTCAGCATTAAGTGAGAGAATCCATTTCTGCTCAATACTTTCTGTCAAATTTTCTATATCACCCCCTCGTATATTACGATGAACAGCTTGAATAGCAAAAAACCTAAACATGTGTGTAGAAACTGGATTTCTGCACTTCCTATTTACATCTCAGAATGTTGTAGCTTTTTAATTGCTGTTACATGTGTTGATATCATAGGTTGTTATAGTCTGCTCTATTATAAGAGCTCAGCTGGTATTGTGAGGTTGATGAACTTAGAGAGGTGGGAAAAAGTGAGCTTTTATTAATACTTTTCCCTCTTCTTTGAGCGTATCTCATTTTTGGAGGCATGCAGAAATGTGTGATGCAGGGCACATGGTTTCAATCTCAGGGGAAGGAGCATAGTCCCACTGCAAAAAAACAATTATCTTTACTGTTTTATGCATTATTTTGTATAGATATTTATTATGCTTAGATTTTATTCTTAGATTTAAATGCTACTCTTGTGATTTTTTACATCATGAATAAGGGAGATGCTATTTTTCATAGTAAATCCTTTACCTGACAATATTTTCATATACAACATTCTCATGTTGTACTTAACCAAATAGTTAAATAAAATCAGCTTCAAAGTAGCTTTGTAAGTAGATTTTAATGTGGGTTGCCATATTTCACTTATGTCCTCATACCGTACCTTGCTGCACTGAAACTGTTTTGTGGAATTATTTAACTATGTCATTGATTTTTGTGTCTTCTGTATCACTTTTCAAAGGAACATGCATTTATTTGTTTTTTGCCTATATAGGGTGGGCAGGAAAGGGCCCTTGGACCACTCCACTTGCCAACATATGAAGTGTTAATAGTAAATATATATATAAATCACATAAGGGTTATAGTTGGTCTGGTTCTGCTTTTGTAAATTGCTAACAAAGCTGTGCTGTTCTCATAAGTATAAACTGAAAAAAAAAAACATGTTTCTGTTGTTTGGGATCAAGAGTCATAACATTTATTTATCTTTATTGGCCAAGCCAGTTTCTTGGAATGTTAAAAAATGCAAATTTTATAGCTGTTGCACTGGTGGTCAGTTGCCAAAATATGACTGTGGTGCATTTCTCTTTAATATGATATTTAAACTGAATGGTTTCAGATCAGTCTCTTCCATCATTGCATTTATACTCCTCGCTGAGTTTTTTGAAGCTCTCAAGACTCATGTAACAGTAAATGTATGTGGAAAAAAAAATAAGAATTATTTTTATTGTATTTGCGTATTGATTTTTCAGTATTTTTTTTCTTCCCAAATTTAGAAAATAATTAAGTAGACCAACAAGCTGATTGGAGATCATTTTAGTCTTGGAATAAATCGGCAAGCAGGTTTCTACTTACAGGAGATGCTGTCTGCCCTCCACATTTGAGTTAATGGTCTATTTTCATTGCGATGAATAGAAGTGTAGGATTGCAGGATGGCAGGATTAACTACAATCCCCTTAAATTATTCACTACCAAATAGCATGCCTCTGGAGCCTTTATTAAAACATCATAAATTAATAGTATGCAGTCCTAGTACATCTTGTTGTCATTAAGGCATGAATAGCAAATTCATGAAAGAGTTTAAAAATAAATCAGTAAATAAATAAAAATGTCACTTTAGGACCTCATTATTTAATAAGTGAATGTTTAGATTTAACCTTCATGTAAATTATTATTTTAGCTTATAAAAGCAACTTTTAATGTACCCAAAACAAAATTACAATTGCATAACATCAGTACTTAGACATGTGCAATATGTCTGAAGGATGTGTTGACTTTCTGTACTCTGAGGAAAACATCTAGCTAAGGCAAAGAGGTCCATTACACAATCCATTTATTTTTATAGAGCTAACCTTACCCCCCCCAAAAAAAATTGTTAAAATCAACTAAACACACAGGATAAGAAGGGGGAAAATGGAAAATGTGGGGGAAGAGACACCAGTAAATCTAACTAAAAACATCAGCGGTCTAAAAAAATTTTGATCAGACAGACTGATAATCCTTGCTCTGCATGAGGTCACTTACTGATCCCTTCATGAGTATCTATATCTAGCCTTTTAATGTTTCAACCCTCTTTGGATTTGTATTTCTTATCAGAACAAATTGTTCCTCAAATACCATACTAAAGGAACTAAACCTTCATCAACAGAAAAGTAAGACACATTGGCATCCATCCATCCACAACCCCCTTTCACATTTGTTGCATGATAAATTTATATGCCACCTTATTCTCCAACTCTGGAACAAGCGTCCACCACATGTAAAGCACAGTAACAACTTTGTCACCTTCAAGAAAAACCTAGATAATTGCATAGGCAGCCAAAAATTCTGTACTGGTATATCTTGACTTTTAAATATGAGGTATTGGTGAGGCTTGTTATGATCTTCAGACAGATTAGCAAGTACTTACCTATTCATTTATGAACCTAATCGCACAATGATAAAGAGTCTACAAACAATTTTCCAGTAGCTGGAAGAAGCAAATTTCACAAACATTCAAACAGGTAGATAAGTGACAAGCAATTATAGATTTGGCAAAAATTGCAGTCAGCACCATGAGATCTAGCAATTTATCTCACCACTAGCATATAAATAATGTAATCAGATTCCTCAAATGTTAACTAGACAAGTCATCTCTATAATCTGTTTTAAGAGCTAAGAAATAACATTTCTATTAGTAACATTTCCAAATGAGCTCAGTCCAAATGGGATGGCATGACAGATGCATTTCCAACTTCATGTGACACGTGTTTAGGTAAGCATTAATATCAGGCAGTTTCCTCATAATATTTAACATGATTACTGTATATTCTTCCAAAACTGAGAGATTTTGGGGGTAAGTTGCAAAAATATGCTGCCAGTTCTCCTTCCCTTCTACTGATGATCAACCAAAGTGCAAGCCTGAGGAATCTGTAAGCATCCTATTAGAAATGGAACAGGTGAGATGCAGCATTCTCTGCAAAAACAATCTAAATGACTAGGAATCTATAGAAAGGGTACATAGAATTATCAACTTTTTTGTCAGCTCCAGACAAAGAATCATGCAAAACCCATCTGTCCTATTCTAAATGAGACAGGAAGGGGGAGTGTATCAAATTTGTGAAGTTTTTTTATAATTAGATGAGACAAAACAGTGCTTCTTGTCAACTTTTCTAGGAACCTCGGGCTGTATATCCATCACTGGAATACTGATGCAGCCTCCATCACCCCCACCCCCCTTTACATTGATACTATTTCCAATTTTCAGCTTCAGTGATGTCCTCATTGTATACAACCATGTCTTGAGGCTTCAGGCTGCAGTTGACCCTGCTCTCCTGGAAAACCATAATTCCCCCATTCTCAATAAGCCAAAAGCTCCTCTGTAACCTATTTGTAGTGTCTCTTGACAGACTTTGTGTTTCTACCACTTCCACCACACCTCTTAGCTTAGACAGTGGCATGAATAAACCCACCTTCTCCCACATCACTGGGGGATATGCAGCTATTTGGAATGTCAGACTGTTTGATCCATGACTGGAAAGTCCCTAAGTGTAACCATGGGTAAATTCAGCCACTCAGACAAAATTAACTCTCCCCTTTATTAGACACTACTTCCTCCTGATCTCTGTAACTTACTGCATTTCTTTATATATATATATATATATATATATATATATATATATATATATATATATATATATATATATATATAAAACCCCTTTTTCATGGGGTTGGGGTGTCTAGAGCCAAGGTTCATACTACTGGGTGGATAGCCCTGCACTAGTGGTACTTCCATACCACACACTGATATGCACAATCACACCTATGACATTTCTCTCTGTTTATATATATATATATATATATATATATATATATATATATAATACATATATATATATATATATATATATATATATATATATATATATATATATATATATATTTATAGGTTCCCTATTAGACGACCGAAGATGCATTCTTTCGAATGCATCTTGGTCGAACTGAAAAACCTGAAATGGCAAAATATCAAAGTGGCTTTTAAGCAAATTCTTTCCCTGGGATTGCATTGAATATTAACTGAACTGGAAGTTTTGATTCTGTTTTTTCAGTTAGTGCTTGCTAGAATTTTATTGCCTGTTAGTAATTGCAGGTGGGGGTAGTCTCATTCATTGATATCCTGTCACTGCCTATTTAAGTGGTACATTTTGGAATATTTTCTGCTTAAAACCTCAACTTTGGCCGGCTAAGATCTAGTTGTATTCAACTGGACGTATAAGAGAATTTAAGTACCTTTTAGTTGCACTTATTTCAAATAATACAGCATTTTAATTGATTTATTTGTGTTGCATTGAATATTAACTGAACTGGAAGTTTTGACTCTGTTTTTTCAGTTAGTTCCCCACACACCCTCCCTGTTTTTGTTTTGGTGTTAATCTTGGTGGCTTTGAAACTGCCCGCCCCTCTTGTAAATTTGTGTTTGGATACTCCTTCTTGGCCCAACTCATTTGCTCACTCAACTGAGTGCAGTGAAATCATATTCTGATTTCAGGCACTCCTACTGTGTACAAAGAGACCATGTGAGAAAGAAAAGAAAAAAAAAAGTTTTAAGTTTGTTTCCTGCCTTTCCTGTAAGTGGTCTAGACTGTTTGTAGGCTTCTGAGCCCCCAATTCTTTCTGTGATGGAGGGAAGCCTTCTAGCTTAATTTTGTTTCTTAGAACTAGCCAGTTTTCTAGTTTCAGCACTCAACTTTGTTTATTTGAACTCAGCACTTGTTCTGAACTCGTTGTAAGCACTAAATAAGCTGCAAATTACTACAGCACTCAACTTTCCTCACTTGTCTAGAGGAAAGCGTTTTTTAGTACTTAATAAATAAGCACATATCCAGGCATATCTAAGGGTCAGCTCCTGATGATTTCTCCTGTCTACCTGATGAATCTGGGCATCTTGGGGCAATGCAGCAGTTGCCTCATGTACACAGACAGCCCTCTCCTCCTACCACCCAACACTACAACCTATGAGAGATGCACTTATATAGCCAAACTGGAAGCAAAGCTCTCTTCACCCAAGACTGGACTAGACAGTCTAGAGGTAAAGGTAAACACTTGCACCACACCACACTCATCACATAGTCCCTCAAAACCTACACCATCAAAACACACACATAGAAACACAAAACACACACCTACATTCATGGAGGCTCTCAATAAAAACCTGCCCAAGCATCAGAGACCTCCAAAGCAGAAATGCAAGCAAACTCCACCCCCCAACACAACCCAAATGACACATAGCCCACAAACTCAGTGTGCCACTCAACCACAGCCCATAAGGCATAACAATGTACCCAACACTCTAGTCATAGGTGACTCTATAGTCAGACACACTGATGTTCCACTCACCAGGCTAAACAAGGAGAAAGTTACTGTCAGCTGCCTGTCAGGTGCCGGGATACACCACATAACGCATGCACTCAGGTCACTCGACAATAAGTACAAATATGTCACTGTCATTGTCCATGTTGGTGTGAATGACCTGAGACTACATGAAAAGAGACACGGAGGAGCTCTCCAATCTTGTAGCCCGGCAGGTATGACCCTAGCCCTGAGTAGCATCCTGCCATCACCCTGAATGATACCACAGTACAAGCACAAAATGATTGACTTCAACAATTGGCTAAGCTTCTGGTGTCATTCTAAGGGGATCCAGTATTTGTCTGCCTGGGATGACATGATCGACAGACCACGATGCTTTGTCAGAGATGGCCTACACCTGTCGCCCTTGGGATTCCGGATACTAGCTAAGGCTCTTGCCACCCCTATAGTTACTTTTTTAGGCAAGGTTCAAATGACAAATTCACCACCATAACAGGTAGAAGCAAGCAAAATCTGAGGGTAATGCTACTCAATGCTCGAAGTCTAAACCTCAAAATGCACTCACTCGAGGCACTCCTTAAAATGGAGAACATCGACATCTGTGCAGTGACAGACCTGGTTCAAAGCTCCAGAGAGCACCCCTGCATTACCAGGCTATAATTCATACCACACCTTTAGGCCACCTAACCCGGAACGAAGCACTAAAGGTGGAGGCATGTCCATATTCATTAAGGATATCCACACCTCCAGGCTAGTTACACAGCATAATGCATCCAAGATTATCCATGCGCAACTAACTCTGGGCAAGACCGCAATCCAAATTGTAGCTTGCTACAGACCCCCCACCATGCTCCAGGATTTCCACTCCTCATTTCTTGATACACTGGAAAGTATTAGGGTGCAACCCAACATTATAATCATGGGCGATTTTAACTACCCCACCATTAACTGGGAAAACAACTCATGTACCAACTCTTTTGCTCAACGTTTTCTGGAATTCATAAATTCCAATGACTTGGATCAACTTATTCACACCCCCACCAGGGGCAGCAATATCCTAGACCTGGTCATTACCAACATGGGCAACCGGCGTTCTATACCAGAGGTCAATTCCTCGTTGGTCAGATCCGATCACAAGCTAATCAGCCTAGACATCCACATCCTGCCCCCACCCCAATTAGGAAAACCACCGTAAAAAACTTCTCCAAAGCCAACTTCACACTTCTTAAGACAGAATTGGCAAAGTTCATGACACCCATGCAGATGGACAATAGAGGTACGACTGCTGAATCCTACACGAATGCACTTTATAAGCACTTACACGAGTGCATGGATCATGCTATCCCTAATAGAACCAAGATGCTATCCTCCAAAAAAAGGAAGCCAATCTGGTGGTCCTCTGCCATAAACAAACTCTACAACAGAAGAAAGAAACTGTTGCAAAAAAGAGTAAAATCCCATGACTGGAGGAACTCCTTCATCAACCTCAGTAAGAAACTGAGATCCCTCATAAAATCCTCCAAAGCTAGTTATGAAAACAAAATTGCCACTGACTCTAAGCATTCTATAGCTATGTCAAGAATCTCAATGGCAACACTCAGATCTGCTCTGAGTTACAGCACAATGGCACTAAATATACAGAACCAACTGATATTGCCAACATCCTGGCAGATAGGTTCAGTGCTAACTTTACCCCTCTCTCACCCCCAAGAGGGCCCATCTCTATACCGGAAGAATGCAAAGTTTCTGTAATCACGGCTGCACAGGTAAAAAACACACTCTCCAAAGCCAAGAACACAGCATCCATGGGACCTGACAATATCCCAGGCTGCATTCTAAAGAAACTACAGAATGAACTGGCACCCTACTTAAGTTCCATGTTCAATCATAGCCTCACTTCCTGCTTTGTGCCCACTGAATGGCACACCGTGACGGTTATCCCACTCCAAAAAGGGGGAGCCATGACGGACCCTGGGAACTACTGCCCCATTAGCCAGATGGGCCTGGTCTGCAAGGCCATGGAACATATCATCATGGAACTCATAAACAAAGACATTGGTAATCTCCAAACTCTGGACCCTACCCAGTTCAGATTTGTAAAAGGCAGATCATGTCTCCTAAACCTGATTGACTTCTTTGAAGCAGTCACCAAAGCCATAGATGAGGGTAAGGTGGTTCACACAGCTTATCTAGATCTTGCCAAGGCTTTCAACACCATCCCCGACTCTGGAATTATAGATAAGCTCACTAAACTAGGTATAAATCCCTATGTCACAAGATGGGTTGCCAACTGGCTCATGGACAGAACCTACACTGTGAAAGTAGCAGACTCCAAATCCGACTTCAGACCAGTGACAAGTGGAGTACCACAGGGTTCAGTCCTGGGTCCTCTCCTGTTTGGTATCTACTTCACTGAAGTACAGGCTAACACAGAAAGTCTTTGGCTAACAAAATTTGCAGATGACTGCAAACTAGGAGCCATAATCGAAACTCCTAACGATGGACTGCAAACTAGGAGCCATAATCAAAACTCCTAATGATGTGGACATACTACAAAAGAGCCTCACTTTGACAGATGCCTGGTGTCAAAGCCATGGCCTGAAGCTCAATGCCAAAAAGTGTATTGTCATCCCCTTTGGTAAAAACTCTGTACCCATGGACTACCACATAGCTGGTAGTCTACTTAAAGCCGGAAATGTGATAAGAAACCTTGGGACACAGGTGGACAGTAGTCTCTCATTTGATAATCACATTGCCACAGTGGTCAGGAAATCCTTCTACGTGGCTCACCTCATCACAAAAGGTTTCTCATCCAGAAAAAAAGAGGTCATTGTTCCCCTCTACTCATCACTCATTAGACCCATTATACAGTACAACGCCCCTTTTGGTATGTAACTCACAAGACATCTACAACAACTGGAAAGGCCACAGAAATACCTCACAAAGAGGATTACTGGCCTCAAACAGATGCCCTACACAGACCGTCTTAAAAAACTCCAGCTTTACTCCGTTCCATATTGCCTACTCAGAGGCGATCTCTGCCTAACATACAAAGCTATGTCAAACCCAGAGCTGTTGGACATACTCCACTTAAAGAAATCCCAATACCTCCGAGCTACAAGCTCTAGGAACCTAAATCTTGTCACCACAATAAACAGAACATGCTGGAGGGATAGATTCCTGTCCCAGAGTAGAGACTTCCTATACTCTGGAACAGACTACCTATCTATGTCAAACAGAGTCCTCATTAGCACTCTTCAAAAAGAATCTTGATGATTGGATGGGAAATAGGAAATTCACCCCAGGGATCACTTCTGTGGCTCTGCTCGACAGAGGCACAGGAAAATAATTTTTTTGGGTGGCGAAAGCCAGGGTACATTTTTGGCTAGGCTTATATAGGTCCTAGGGCCAATAGCCTAGTATCTATCTATGAACCTATAAGAATTTGCTTGGCCGCTTCCTTACTGTTGTGTGGTCTTGGAGTTGGCATATTTAAGTAGGGGGAGTTTGGGGGGCAAAGCCCCCCACTTAATGTAATGTTTAAAGTGTTTTTTTTTTTTTGTTGGAACAGCGATTTTTTTCTTAGGGAAAAAATTGCTGTACTGACAGTTCGAAATTGTAAGCATTCACTTACATAGGGTCGATTAATCACCATTCACTTTTTTAAGCATTCGGTGATCTAATATAGACTATATATATATATATATATATATATATATATATATATATATGGTTTACTATTAAAATTTCGAAATGAACTACGTCGACTGTACTATTGTCGAACATGGAAGTTTGAAAACAGTAATATCGATGACAAAAAAAACAACCTAGGAACGGGTTTTAACATGGGTCGAGATAGGTGTTCAGTGTTATTCCGAACTACAAACATCTCCCCTATCTCGACCCATGTTAAAACCCGTTCCTAGATTGTTTTTTTGTCATCGATATTACTGTTTTTGAACTTCCGTGTTCGACAGTAGCACAGTCGATGGAGTTTGTTTCTAAATTTTAATAGTAAACCTATATATATATATATATATATATATATATATATATATATATATATATATATGTATGCATGTATGCTGTGACAAAAGGAGGTATTGCCAACATAGCTAGTTGGAATTTTGTAAATAATTATATGTAATTTGTGAATATCAAACCAGTTTATACAAGATGCTTGTGTTACAAATGTATTAAAACTGTATGCCATGTGTGTATCAAACTGCTCTGTACAGATGTTTGTACTGAAAAGATATTTGTAAAGTGTTGTGTTTAAGATGTATCCACAGTGTGCCCTACTGAAAGAGAACAAAATGTACACGTACTATTGTAACTGTTTAAATGTATATATTTTAACAGCAGAAACTGGAATACACAGGGTTAACCTCAGTCCAGTAAACTTTAGAAAAATATTTTAAATTAAATCGCTTTATAGACTATGCCATAACGGCTACACCATAAAAAGGCTATCTCTCAAGTTTTCAATGCAGCTAGAGATACAAAGTCTGTACTAGGAAGCTTTCGGTATTGTCTTTGGTGTGAGCTAATTGCTAGTTTAGGAGCATGAAGGAATGCAATTCTTTTATGACTTCCAGCATCTGCCAAAGATCTGAGCAAAAGCTCTTGTATGAGTATTTTTACAGACAGATGCTAAATACTGCCACCTTCAGCAATGGGGGTTTTGCCTGGGAACCAGAACTCAGATGACCAGAATATATGTAATTCTGCAAGCTATCCCAGCAGTGATATTTTAGATGTTAATTTGAGAAGTCTCTGAGTGAGACAGAGCTTATTGCATTTTATTTTGAACCTGACAACAACAACAAGAACCATTCACCATGTCTGCCTTGTTCTAATAGTAAGTTTTTAGGGAATAGTATAATTCTCTTAGATTCAGTCAGGAATGTAGCAAAGCTTAGTTTAGATGTTTTTCTTTATTTGTGTGAGCATGTACTGCAATGTTATTTTAAATATTTCCTGTGATTTTGAACTGTGATTTCACTGTGAATATATATTTAGTATTGTCTTGTTCTTTTATTATTTATTATTAAATATATTTAAACATTTCATTGTGGATGATCTGTGTAGATATATTTAAGTTTTAAGAGTACTTGCATATTTATTTGTTGACACTGTGAGGGCCAGTCCTAACAGCTTTGCTCTTGGTCAAACTATCATTTGTGTTAATATTAATATTACACAATAAGATTGAACACCCTTTGTTAAGGTCCTTAAGGTAGCCAGCAGGAGTGACTGGTGGCAGTGAAAACTACCTTATAGTCTGGTTAAAAGGCAGCATAGCTAGTAAACCTGTGTCAGCCTTTCCCAGGTGTGTGTGTGTGTGTGTGTGTGTGTGTGTGTGTGTGTGTGTGTGTGTGTGTGTGTGTGTGTGCGTGTGTGTGTGCGTGTGCGTGTGCGTGTGTGTGTGTGTGTGTGTGTGTGTGTGTGTGTGTGTGTGTGTGTATGTGTGAAGCATGAAGAAACCTTAAAATACAAAGTGCAAAAGTCTCCCTGTATTTTTTTAAAGGGTAAAATAAATGTATATTGTACAATCAGCTTTGTTGCACTCCACTGGCCCATCTGTCCTTCCTTTCAAATAGTTTACTTGCCCTGTGAATCAGTAAATTAACAAGTCCCCAGTATCTGCTTGCTGCATGCTGATAAACATAGATGAATATTCATGGGGCCAAGAAACACATTTCATTGCTTATTCATGACTAAGTGTGACATAACCTTGTTGCTGGGTATTGCGTGGGGTTTGGTTTGCACTTGTTACTGTGCATCCGGTGAGCCAGTGCAGTATAACATAGCTGGCTAGGGTTCAGTTTGACTGGGATGGTGGAAAAGGAAGCAAGCAAGTAGGTGTGTTTGAGGATATCCCTCCAGATGTACTGATAGGGAATGATTTTGATAATGCAGTACTTTGTGTGCATGCAGTGAGATGTGGTCAGGCTTGGAAACAGGTGTGTGGACTTGGTAGCCTAGGGGGGGACCCAGACAGACTGCACACTTGAAGCCAGGACTGGTGAGGTATCTACTTCAGGGAGGGAACTACCCTTTAGCAGTGAGACTGAAGGTGAGCCACAGTGGCTGCTGGGCACTGATGTTCCCTTGGACAGAGTGTCCGCAAGGGCAGAGGTGAGTAGTAGTACCCAGGCTGACAGTGAGGCACCACTTTCAGAGGATACCAGACTTTCTGTTGAAGGGGAGCTGGGAAGGGTTACAAAGAGAGAGCTGAGACAGGCTCAGCTGTCAGACCTTACATTAAAAAGGCTTGAGGGAGGTAGCCAGGGAGACATCTGATTATCAAGGAAAAGGGGAATGTTTACTGAGACAAAGGGTTACTATATAGACAGCGGAGGGCTAGAGGGTGAGAGAATACAGCAGTTGATAGTGCCCAGAGCCTACCATCTGGCACTTCTAACCACAGCCCATGACATACTCTTTGCAGGTCATATGGGTGTAATGCATACCAAGAGACGTATTATGCAGAACTTTTATTGGCCTAGGATTTCCAGGGATGTAATAGGGTATTTCAAGACTTGTGATCAGTGCTAAAAGGTAGGCAAGGCAGGAGACAATGTCAAAGCTCCTTTGGTGTCTTTGCCTATTATAGAGGAGCCATTTCAGAGGGAAGATATGGATATTTTGGGGACTCTGAGTACCCCAAGTTTTGCAGGGAAGACGTATATCCTAGTGGTAGTATATTATGCTACCAGATACCCCAAGGCAATGGGTCCGTCCTCCATTTAGGCAGAATGGTGGCAAATGCTTTGTTAGAGATTTTCAGCAGGATAGGTTTCCCAAAAGAAATACTGACTGACAGAAGTGCCAATTTCATGTCAGACCTGCTGGCTTGTCCATGGAAGCACTGTGGGGTGAAGCTCCTAAAGACCACCCCTACCATCCCCAGACTAATGGTCTGGTGGAGAGGTTAAACTCTATATTAAAGACCATGCTATGGGCATTTGCAGACCAGTTTAAGAGGCAGTGTGACAAATATTTGCCCCATCTGTTGTTTGCTTACAGAGAGGTTCACCAGGAATCCATAGGTTTCTTACCTTTTGAGTGGCTGTATGGGCATAGGGTAAGGAGGCCTCTAGAAGTGATTCATGATAAGTGGAAGGCTGAGTGTGAATCCCACAAGTAGTTTGTTGTGGCATATGTCCTAAACCTCAGGACAAGACTCAGGAAACTCATGGGCTTGGCCCAGGAGAACCTGTCAGAAGCTCAACAGCAGAAAAATGTCTGGTATGACAGGAATGTTCGAGGTAGAGAGTATGCTGTGGGGCAGCAGGTTATGGTTCTCTTTACTGTCAGACACAATAAGCTGCAGACAGCTTGGGGGGGACCTTTCAAAGTGGTAAAGAAAGTCAGTAATGTTAACTACATGGTAGAACTGCTCAGCAAGAGGCAGGGACACAAGCTATACCATGTTAACATGATGAAACCTTCCCATGATAGAGAGGCCCTTGTGCTAAGTATTTGCAGTGGATGTCAGAAGGAGTCTGAGGGGGATCTGGTGACAGATCTCCTTAGTGAAGCTTGGACAGACACCTCAGTAGAAGGGATAGCAATGCCCCAGCAGCTGTCCCCTACCCATGTTCACAAAATCCGAGCAGTATTACAGGAGTTTGGGGGCATGTTCACTGGGAAACCAGGGTGTACCCATCTGGTCCAGCATCATGTGGATACAGGACCCCAAAGGTCTATCAAGCAGGTCCCTTATAGGGTGCCTGAGAGAGTCAAACAGACTCTGAGGGAGGAGATACAGGAAATGTGGGAACTGGGGGTAATCCAGGAGTCCAGCAGTCCGTGGGCCTCCCCAGTGGTGCTGTTACCAAAGAAGGATGACAGCATCAGGTTCTGTGTGGACTACAGAAAACTAAATAGTCACACAGAGTCAGATGCTTACTCCATGGCTAGGACAAATGAAGCCCTAGAATAGCTGGATGAGGCTACGTGTCTTACCACTATTGATCTTACCAAGGGCTACTGGCAGGTGCCCTTGACTCCCATTGCTAGAGAGAGAGGACAGGGTTTGTGACTTCTTTCGGTATGTATGAGTTCAAGAAAATATTCTTTGGGATAAAAAATGCCCCAGTGACTTTCCATAGGCTTGCATATTGTATCCTACCAGGAGCAGGAGATTTTGCCCTTTCTTACCTGGATGATATTGCCATCTACAGCCATTCCTGGCAAGAGCACCTACAGAATATTAGGGAGATGATGGGCAGACTACAGAGGGCAGGGTTGACCATTAAGCCCAGTGAGTGCCAGATGATATGGCAGAGGTCTCCTACCTGGGACATTGAATGGGGAGTGGCAAGATCAGGCCAGAACCTGCCAAAGTGGAAGTATTCAGGTATGGCCTACCCATTACCAAAAAGCAGGTGAGGGCATTCCTAAGGACAGTAGGGTACTACAGAAAGTCTGTCCTCAAGTATAGTACCATTGCTGCTCCCCTCACAGACCTGATAAGAAAAAAACAGGCCAGATAAGGTAGTGTGGACCCCAGTTTGTGAGAAGGCATTCCAGAAGCTTAAAGGAGCTTTGGGAGGACCCCTGTATTAGCCAGTCCAGATTACAGCAAATAATTTGTTGTGCAGGTAGATGCTTCTAACCATGGGGTGGAGGCTGTACTCAGCCAGGTTTCCTCAGAGGGAGAAGAGCACCCAGTGGTATATCTCAGCCATAGACTCCAACCTAGGGAGGAATGCTATGCAGCTGTGGAAAAGGAATGTATAGCTATACTATGGGAACTGCAGAAACTTCAGCCTTATCTGTATGGAAGGAAATTCACTGTAGTTACAGACCACAATCCCTTAACATGGCTACATCCAGCTAGCCAGCAAAATGTCAAGTTACTAAGGTGGTGCCTAGGGTTGCCGGCATATTATATGACAGTGCCACACCATAGTGGGAATAGCAATGCCAATGCAGATGGGCTCTCAAGACAAAGAATGGGCTAAGGTAATCCCAGATAAGCTCATTCCTCTCAAGCAACATTTCTCAAGGAGCACTTGAAAAACTAACTTGAGTCTTCGAAGGAGGCAACAAGTGTGACAAACGGAGGTACTGATAGCACAGCTAGCTGAAATTTTGTAAATAATTATGTCACTTGTGAATATCGAACCAATTTATACAAGATGCTTGTGTTACAAATGTATTAAAACTGTATGTCATGTGTATATCAAACTGCACTCTACAGATGCTTGTGTTGAGAAGGTATTTGTAAAGTGGCATGTTTAAGATGTATCTGCAGAGTGCCCTACTGGAAAAGATCAGAAATGTACATGCACTATTGTAGCTGTTTAAATATATATATTTTAACAGTGGAAACTGGAGTACAGAGGGTTAACCTCAGTCCAGTAAACTCTAGAACAATATTTGAAATTAAATCACTTTATAGGCTACTCCATAAAGAGGCTACCTCTCAAGTTTTCAATGCAGCTAGAGACACAAAGTCTGTACTAGGAAGCTTTATGTATTGTCTTTGGAGTTAGAAACATGAAGGAATGCAATTGTTTATGACTTCCAGCATCTGCCAAAGATCTGAGCAAAAGCCCTTGTATGAGTATTTTTATAGGTAGATGCTAAATAATTCCAATTTCAGCAATGGAGGTTTTGCCTGGGAACCGGAAGTCAGATGACCAGAAATAATGTCATTCTGCAAGCTATCCCTGCAGTAATATTTTAGATATTATTTTGAGAAGTCTCTCAGTGAGACAGAGCATTCTGAATTCTGTCTTGGACCTGACAACAACAAGAACCATTCACCACATCTTCCTTGCTCTAATAGTAAGTTACTAGTTAAGATTGCACACCCTTTGTTAAGGGCCTTAAGGTAGCTGGCAGTACTGACTGGTGGCAGTGAAAACTACCTAATATTTGGGCAAAAGATGGCATAGCTAGTAAACATATGCCAGCCTTTCCAAGGTGTGTGTGTGTGTGTGTGTGTGTGTGTGTGTGTGTGTGTGTGTGTGTGTGTGTGTGTGTGTGTGTGTGTGTGTGTGTGTGTGTGTGTGTGTGGGACACGAAACACTGGTTGGACAGACAGAGTGCTGGAGGTCCTGGCTTGGTCACTCAGTTTTGATCTCAACTCTATAGCTGCACCAGTAGGGATTCTTACTGAGGATCTGGAGGAAGAGGGAGAAACCAGCCTCAGACTGACTGCAGTCTTGTGTACTCTTAATGGAAATTGCACTTGATGCAGAGACCTGCATCTGGAAATACTGTGTGTACCTGTTATCCTCTCAGTGAACATCCCCCACTGTTGCCAGGTCTATATTACGAGATTGAAAACCTGTTTCAGCAAATTGGAATTGAGCGACACCTATAGTGCGAACTACGGTAATGGTGAATGTCCAAAACCGCGAAACATGAAATGTCAAAGTGTCATGATTGGCCGTCTGCGGTATAACTCCGTAAGGTAAGTGTGCAATAGTTACGGACCTTAGGGTTAGGGTGCGGGTTAAGGTAAGTGCAAAGATAGTAATGTATGTAAGGTTTAGTGTAGGGTTAGAAGTAGGGTTTGGTTAGTGTATGTATGTGTTTTATTTATTATGTTTGGGTACGTAGTATGTATCGCTTGGTGGTGTTGGCCGACTATGACGATTCGAGATTTAAAATTTCGTGGTTTAGGGGGTTTGGCGTATTTGCGGTTCGGGCTATGTGTGTCGGTGTTGTGGTATTTGCTGAAACGGGTTTTTGATTTCGTAATATAGACCCCTGTTGCCAGTGGTGAGAATTGAGACTCCTTGATTACTGGTGCAGTGGAGGGTTGTCACATATGTATGCACAGTCATATATATTTGTGTCTAACATCTAATTTCATAACATTGAGACCAGAACATCTAAAACCCAAAACATCTATAACCCATAACATTGAATTTCATAACATCTAACACTAGAAATCACAAGAAAATAACATCCCCTCCACATATAACAACACTAAACTGCCAAACACATTTTTTACTACTTTATGCAGGGGGGCAAGCCTCCCTGCACCCCCATGGGGGGGATCTGCCCCCCCCCGCAAATTGAATATACCAACTCCAAGATCTCACTACAGTGGGAAAAAGTTAATTTCCTAACCCCACTGTATCAAGCCCCCCTGCAGAAATGTAGTAAAAAGTGTGTTTGGTAGTTTGATGTCATTATATGTCGTTTTAGCTGGAGGGGATGTTATATTCATGTGCTTTGTACTGTTAGATGTTATGAAATTCAATGTTATGGGTTTTAGATGTTCTGGTCTCAATGTTATGAAATTAGATGTTATGGGTTTTAGATGTTTTGAAGGGGTCCCATATATACATATGTGTGTGTGTGTGTGTGTGTGTGTGTGTGTGTGTGTGTGTGTGTGTGTGTGTGTGTGTGTGTATATATATATATATATATATATATACACACACACACACACACACACATTTATATACTCTTACCCTTCAGCTTTATTGTTTCCATCTACCCTATTGCCCCATTCCATTTCCATTGCTGGGTGTACTATCTTCTCTTCTACCCTAGGACTATCTCTTTTCTTAGGATGGTCTGGTGTGGAACCAAAGAGCATGCTGGGGGGGGGGGGCTTACCATTGACTGCATCCACCAGGAGATTTCTTATTTTTGACTTACCCCTCAATATCACCCTCCAATCCATTTGCTTGTTACATCCAAGGTCTATTCCTCTCTCTGGACCATGCTTCCCAGCAGGGTACCACCAGACAAATTCCCTCCTACCCAACCACTCTAAAATGTTAAAAACGGTACCAACAAGAAAGATTACTGAAAGCCTTTTTTTCACAGTATCATCAATGCCATAAGCAAGGTCCACAGTGTGTTAGCTTCAGTCATGATCCCAAGAACTCTATGCATGTTACCTGAAGGCTGCCTACCTGGATAAAACCCAAGCTTGGTCTAAGTATACCAGCTGGGTTACCACTCTAATAACTCCTACAGCCAACAGTAGAAGAAATATTTTACAGTCAAAACTGACAATCAAAATAGGCTATAGTTCCATATTAGGAATAGTCTTTACTCAGATTCATCAAAGGAGTGATATCAGGCCCATGCCACAAAGTCAAAGGATAATTGCTTGGTAACACCACATTGAAACCTACCACTTGTAAAAGTTACATTACAGCCCTGGGGGAACAGGGCCTTCTAAATCTTGCTAGGTAAGTCTTCACAGGCGGCAACTTAACTCAACCTCAGTGAGGCTATCCCCATCCTTAATTCTACAGAACTAAATAGACCACTAAGCACCTGCCTCTGCCTCTGTGAAAGCTAAGGGAGCATCAGACCATCTTAAATGTCCCCAATGCTCTTATATTTACCTCTCCCTTAGAACTGACAACAAAGGTCAATTGATTTATAAAGGCATAAGGAATAAAGTAGGTTCCAAACAAAAGTGCAACAGCTAAAACTGAGACTCCAGAAGTCCTGAAAGATTAACTTTTAATTCCAGTCCCTAAACCGCAAATTTTGAAATTTGTTGCTGCACTGCTAAATTATATTTGCAAGATGAAGCTGCACTCTGGGTGCATCTCTACTAACTGAATATCCTAACTCTGAGGTTACTGTACCTTGAAGTGGGTTATAGTTCAAGATACCATCGTTTATACCTACTCCCCATTCTGAAACTAATGGTCTCATAGTTGTGAAGATCTACGGTCTTCATAATTACAACAGATACCCAAACCTGATGACATAGTGAATAGTTACTTCACAGTAACAAGATGCATAAGGCATCTTACCCAAGAAGGGAATACATAAACCGTAGGGGTACCTGTCAAATCTTTGAACGTTACATGGTCAAGACCAAACGTTCGAAATTTTGAGTGCTCAAAGATAGACTTTCAATGGCACCGCATGGTGCATATAGGGAGAATTTCCCTTTTCTGCACTGAAGTGCGGTCTCAGAGTTGGCATATTTAAGTAGGGGGGTGTGGGGGTGCAAGGGGCTTGCCCCCCTGCCTACACTGTTAAACTGTTTTTTTCTGTGTTTTCTTCTTTTTTTTTTTTTATGTTCGAACATCCAAATGTCAAACATTTGTTCTCGACTATGTAATGTTTGACATTTTGGATGTTCGAACATTTAACAAAAAACCCAACCGTAGCCATCTGTGATAGAAAGTGCAGCCCAGTGGGTGATACAGTAGAACAGTAAGCCTTCAACTGATCTGCAGCTGAAGCAATCATAAGGTTCAGGAGTTGCGGACCTTTGCCCATTAAGAAAAGAATAAATGAGTAATATTTATCTCATTCAATCTGATAAAATAACGATTGGACAGGAGATTATTTGTGTCAGTGGCTCAGCATTCTACTTCCCTTTGCCTGCGGTTCTCATTCTGTCACCTACATAAACTGGCAGTTGGGGAGAATTGAAGGGCATCCCGCACTATACTTGAATGGGTATCAGAATCACCCTGTTTACACCAAAGGTTCTTTACCTCATTTTGCAGCCAATCATAGACCCTCAAAAGTTTTGGAAAGTAAATTGAAAATCTCTATGAGTTTAGGGAACCCTGGAATAACAACCATGGAACAGACCATCAGAGATGCAGTGGTAAGTTAAGGCTTAAAAGATAATTCCAACAACACTTGTGTGGCAGGGCCCTTCCAACATAGGCTTGATTCAACTCAGTCAAAGGACATAAGAAACCAAATAATGTGTATAAACAATTCTCCCTACTTGATGTAGGGAACTACAATCAGTGAACCCACTCTTCTCACCAAATCGATTAAGCTTCGCTGCTGACGGACTTATGTAATACCTAACCATTATGCTGGAATCCGACTGAGACTACTGTCTGTTAAAATTTGCTGGTATCTTTTGAATCACTCAGAATGGTCTAAAAGCAATCCAAATAACTCATCCTTGTGACAAGCATATTAGGATAAACACAACAAGATGGTTTGATAAGCCAGGAATCACCAACTCCACTGTCAACATCACTAGCATACCATTGTTGTTATTAAACTCTTCCAGCTCTTTGTTCACCTAAGCTGAGCAGTACATTATAATGGCATCTCTCCTTTACCTCTGGGCACACCCTTCCGACCTGCTAGCAACATATCTCAAACTACATATATTAATTATACAAGGTATTGAAAATGGGTGTAACTCACTCCATTGAATCGGCTACTTGTTGATGGAGTGAATGATTATGAAATACACCCTACACACCTACCCGTACCCTGAGATCCACAGGCCAAAACCTCCTGCATGTACACAAACCCATCCACCCAACTGGTAAACTACTACTATCCCACACTATAGCCAAACTATGGAACAATCTCCCCACACCACTACGTAATATACCTAACCACAACAATTTCAAATCCATGCTTCTCTCCCATCTCTCCTCCAAATGGGAATGTCCTTCACATGCTCCCACCTAAAACTCCCACACTACTAACTCCACACCTAAATCATCATTTCTTTGCCTACTTTAACTTAATTCAGAGATCTTGCTCAGAACACCTTTTCATAAATCTTTTGCATGCATGCCTCTGGCCTACCTTACTCATATTCTCAAACTTTCATTGTTTGTTTTTTCTTATCCATTGTTCCCATAATATTGTTTTCCTCTGTAATATTGTTAATTTGTCTCTATTTGTATGTATTTGTATGTCTGTTTGGGGCTTTTCCCCTCGGGTCTCCACTGAAAAAGGGTAATTCTTACCCAGCTGGACCAACCCGGTTAACAATTGCAAATAAATAAATAATAAATAAATAAATGTGTTCAGTTATTTCATTCATCAAAATTTAAAGATTGTGGATGAATGAAACATCAAATGCATGCAGGTAAGTATGGGTTTGGGAAGCTAATGCTGAAACTTTCAGATATTCTGAAGGTTTTGTCATTATTGAGTGGGACTTCTTCTGCAAGTGTAGGGGGGGGGTCAGGATTAGAGTAAGAGTTAAGTATGGGGATAGATTTAGTGTAATGTGTGTGTGAGTGTGTGACTGAGTTGCCTTGTTACCCCCTTGCCCACCTTACTAAAGCCTGTTAACTTTAACCATAACTCTGTCACTACCTATAACCTAACCCTGAAACTTACCTTAAAAAAACCCTTTTCCATAACACTTCTGCTATAAAGAGAACTTATATCTGAATGAGCGGTGGGTCTTGGTGATTGGATCACAAAAGTAAACTGTTTCCTTTTGCAATCTTATTTCCAAGTCTTCTTACATTTTCATTATGCTGATTTTCAAAATGGTAGCATTGATTTGTTCAGTGTTGATTCCTTTGTGTTTCAAAAAAATCAGCATATTATCACACTATCACACTATCTCTCTCTCTCTCACACACACACACACACACACACACACACACACACACACACACACACACAAAATCTCACACACACACACACACACACACACACACACACACACACACTATCTCTCACACACACACACACACACACACACACACACACACACATAGACAGACAGACAGACAGACACACACACACACACACACACACACACACACTATCTCTCTCACACACACACACACACACACACACATAGACAGACAGACACACACACACACACACACACACACACACACACACACACACACACACACACACACACACACATTTCTTTCAGTACAGGGCAGTATTTGCTTTATCTGTAAGTAATACTTTTACTTGCTACCCATCATTTTATACATTTTCTTTTCATAGATGTGCTCTTTATTATGTACTACTCTTAAGATTTTCAGCTTCCTAACTTTGTATATTAGTCCTAATATTCAGGGTTTTTGCCTATCGTTAACTATGTTTTTATTTACCTTTTGTATTTTGTCTCATACATGTATGATTATTTCTTGTTCACTTTTGTTAGTTTGAACCTGAGCTGAGCTGGAAAAGTATATATTTGGATCAATGTTCTATGTTAGTTAAACAAACAAATAAATAAAAATAAACAAACAATAAATAAATAAATACCATGACTCCAAAATACCACAATAAAGGAAAAAATTTTATACCTATCACCCAGACATTCTGTACCTCACTTATAAAACATTGTAAAGAATACAGGTGTACTGTGCTGTTCTGACAAACGTCATCTTGCAGACAATATATAGAACAAAGCCGATAATGATGATCTTTGTACAGATGCACCCAACCCTCCAGTAAGGGCAGGCTCCACCAATAGAAATGCAGTAGCAACCACTGAGCATGCTCCTTACCAGCTCATACTGTTTCCATTTTTTCAGTGCCATCCGTGAAATCCTTTAACATTTCAAACAAATAACCTTCTAAATATCCTTAAGTGCCAGTTTAATAGCAACACTCTATAGGTTCATAGGTAGGTACTAGGCTATCGGCCCAAGAGCCTAAGTAAGCCTAGCCAACAAGATTCCCTGGCTTACGCCACCCAAGAAATTTAATTTCCTGTGCCCCTGTTGAGCAGAGCCACAGAAGTGATCCCCGGGGTGTATTACCTATTTCCCATCCTCTCATCAAGATTTTTCTTGAAGAGTGCTAATGAGGAACTTTGCTTGACATAGATGGGTAGCTTGTTCCAGAGTATAGGAAGTCTCTGGGACAGGAATCTATCCCTCCAGCATGTCCAGTTTATTGTGGTGACAAGGTTTAGGTCCCTAGACCATGTAGCTCGGAGGGATTGGGATTTCTTTAGGTGTGGCATGTCCAACAGCTCTGGGTTTAACATAGCTTTGTATGTTAGGCAGAGATCTCCTCAGAGTAGGCAATATGCTACAGATTAAAGCTGGAGATTTTTGAGGCGGTCAGTGTAGGGCATCTGTTTGAGGCCAGTAATCCTCTTTGAGGTACTTCTGTGGCCTTTCCAGCTACTGCAGATGTCTTGTGAGGTACATTCCAAAAGGGGCGTTGTACTCTATAATGGGTCTAATGAGTGCTGAGTAGAGGAGAACAATGACCTCTTTTTTCCTGGATGAGAACCCTTTTGTGATGAGGTGTGCCACATAGAAGGACTTCCTGACTACTGTGGCGATGTGATTATCAAAGGAGAGACTACTGCCCACCTGGGTCCCAAGGTCTCTTATCACACATTCAGCATTAAGTAGATTGCCATTTATGTGGTAGTTCATGGGTACAGAGTTTTTACCAAAGGGGATGACAATGCACTTTTTGGCATTGAGCTTGAGGCCATGCCTCTGACACCAGCAATCTGTCTCAGTGAGGCCCTTCTGTAGGATGTCCACATCATTTGGGGACTCAACTATGGCTCCTAGTTTGCAGTCATCTGCAAACTTCATTAGCCAGAGGCATTCTTTGTTAGCTTGTACTTCAGAAAAGTAGATACTAATCAGGAGAGGTCCCAGGACTGAACCCTGTGGTACACCACTTGTCACTGATTTGCAGTCAGATTTCAAGTCTGCAACTTTTACAGTGTGTGGGTTCTGTCAGTGAGCCAGTTGGCAACCCATCTTGTGACATAAGGGATTTATACCTAGTTTAGCGAGTTTAGCTATAATTCCAGAATGGGGGATGGTATCAAAAGCCTTGGCGAGGTCAAGATAGGCTGTGTGAACCACCTCACCCTTGTCTACAGCTTTGGTGACTGCCTCAAAGAAGTTGATCAGGTTCAGAAGGCATGATCTGCCTTTCACAAACCCGAACTGGGTGGGATCCAGAGTTTGGAGGTTACCAATGTCTTTGTTTATGAGTTCCATGATGGTACATTCCATGGTCTTGCAGACCAGGCTCGTCAGGCTAATAGGGCAATAGTTCCCAGGATCAGTGGTGGCTCCCCCTTTATGGAGTGGGATAACTGTTGCTGTGTGCCATTCAGTGGGCACAAAGCCTGACTTGAGACTATGATTGAACATAGCACTTAGGTGGGGAGCCAGTTCGTTCTGAAGTTTGTGTAAAACGCACCCTGGGATATTGTCCGGTCCCATGGATGCTGTGTTTTTGCTTTTAGAGAGTGCAGCTTTTACCGGCATAGATGTGATTACAGGGACTTTGCATTCTTACTGTATAGATATGGGCCCTTTAGGGGGTGCTAGGGGAGTAAAGTTAGCACTGAACCTATCTGCCAAGATGTTGGCAATATCAGTTGGTTCTGTAATTTTCGTGCCATTGTACTGTAACTCAGAGCAGATCTGGGTGTCGCCATTGAGATTCTTGACATAGCTATAGAATGCTTTGTGGTTGCCCTTAGAATCAGTGGTGATTTTGTTTTCATAGTTAGCTTTGGAGGATCATATGAGGCATCTCAGCTTCTTACTGAGGCTAACCAGGGAGCTCCTCCACTCATGGGATTTTACTCACTTTTGCAACAGTTTCTTCCTTCTGTTGTAGAGTTTGTTTATGGCAGGGGACTACCAGATTGGCTTCCTTTTTTGGAGGATAGCGTCTTGGTTCTGTTTTGGATACATGATCCATGCACTCGTGTAAGTGCTTATAGAGTGCATTTGTGTAGGATTCAGCAGATGTAACTGTATTGTCCATCTGCATGGGTGTCATGAACTTTGCCACTTCTGTCTTAAGAAGCATGAAGTTGGCTTTGGAGAAATTTTTTACCATGGTTTCCTTAATGGTGGGTGGTGGCGGGGTGGGGATATCTAGGGTGATTAGCTTATGGTCGAATCTGACCAATGAGGAGTTGACTTCAGGTGTAGAACACCGGTCACTCATGTTGGTAATGACTAGTTCTAGAATATTGTTGCCTCTGGTGGGGGTGTGGAAAAGTTGATCCGGGGCATTGGAATTTATGAATTCCAGAAAGCATTGAGTGAAGGAGTTGGTACATGAGTAGTTTTCCCAGTTAATGGTGGGGTAGTTGAAGTTGCCCATTATTAGGGTGTTTGATTGAACCCTAATATTTTCCACTATATCCAGAAAAGAGGCGTGGGAATCCTGGTGCATGGTGGGGGATCTGTAGCAAGCTACAATTTGAATTGCAGTTTTGCCCAGAGTTAGTTGCACTTGGATAACCTTGGATGCATTATGCTGTGCAACTAGCTTGGAGGTGTGGATATCCTTAATGAATATGGACACACCTCCACCTTTGGTGTTCTGGTCCAGGTTAGATGGCCAAAAAGTGTGGTGTGAATTATAGCTTGTAATGCAGAGGTGCTCTCTCTTGAACCAGGTCTCAGTCACTGCACAGATATGGATGTTGTCCATTTTAAGGAGTGCCTTGAGTGAGTGCATTTTGAGATTTAGACTTTTAGCATTGAGTAGCATTACCCTCAGTTTTTGCTTGCCTGTTCCTGTTATGGTGGTGAATTTGTCACTTGAACCTTGCCTAAAAAAGGCAGTATAGGGGCGGCAAGACCCTTAGCCAGTATCTAGAATCCCAGGGGCTACAGGTGCAGGCCATCTCTGGCAAAGCATCATGGTTTGTCGACCATGTCGTCTGAGGCAGACAGATACTGGATCCCCTTAGAATGACAACAGAAGCTTAGTCAATTGTTGAAGTCAATCATTTTGTCCTTGTACTGCGGTATCATTCTGGGCGATGGCAGGATGCTACTCAGGGCTAGGGTCATTCCTGCCTGTGCTACAAGATTGGAGAGCTCTTCCATGTCTCTTTTCATGTAGTCCAGGGAGGTACGTCTCAGGTTGTTCACATCAACATGGACAATGACAGAGTCATATTTGTACTTGTTGTGGAGTGACCTGAGTGCGTGGGTTATGTGGCAGATCCTGGCACCCGACAGGCAGCTGACAGTAACCTTCTCCTTGTTTAACCTGGTGAGTGGGACATTAGTGTGCCTGATTATAGAGTCACCTATGACTAGTGTGTTGGGTACGTTGTTCTGCCTTATGGGCTGCGGTTTATTGGCACACTGAGTCTGTGGGTTTTGTGTCATTTGGGTTATGTTGGAGGGTGGAGGTTGCTTGTGTTTCTGCTTTGGAGGTCTCTGCTGCTTGAGCAGATTATTATTGAGAGCCTCTGTGAATGTTTTTGTGTTTCTATGTGTGGATGTTGGTGGTGTAGGTTTAATGGGACTATTTGATGAGTGTGGTGTGGTGCAAGTGTTTACCTTCTCCTCTTGACTGTCAAGTTCAGTCTTGGTTGGAGAGAGCTTTACCTCCAGTTTAACTAGATAAGTGCATCTCTCACAGGTTGTGGTGTTGGGTGGTAGGAGGAGAGGGTTGTCAGTGTACATGAGGCAATTGCGACATTGCCCCAAGATGCCCAGATTCATCAGATAGACAGGAGAGATCTTTGGGAGCTGACCCTTGGACATGCCTGAATAAAAAACTACTTTCCTCTAGACATGCGAGGAAAGTGAGTATACGAGCTGTTTTTCTCTAAGCAAGTGAGGAAATTAACTACAAAAAATGTTTTCCTCTAGGTAAAGAGGAAGGTTGAGTGCTGTAGTAGTTTGTAGCTTATTTAGTGCTAACAACAAGTTCTGAACAAGTGCTGAGCACGAATAAGCAAATTCAAGTTATAAAACTAAGAATCTGTACCTAGATCTTGTGGCAGATAGGCTACCTAGTGCTTACCACTCCCACTGATAAGCTAGACTGCTTCCCTCCAACACAGAAAGGCTTGAGGGGCTCAGAAGCTTACAAACAGGTCACCACTATAACTTTAAGAAAGTGCAGTAAGAACAAAACTTCAACAACTCTCAGGCACTGGCATGCAGGATATCTAACGCCCATGAACATTAGGTCTTCTGTATTACTTGTCATGAATCCACATATATTGTCATAATGCCCTGCAACATGCAGTGCCTAGAAAATCTTGTGAGCATTGGTCAGCGCCAAATACATAAAATCACAGTGTTACACCAAATATAATCATGAATTAAAGATCACAGTACCAGTGCTGAAAATAGCTGGTGGTGATCAGGCTTTGAAAGGCAATCACTCTCTTACTGGCTACTTGAAGCCCTCAAATCCCACGCAATATTGCATCAACAGGGCTAAGGAACACATCCTAGAGACCCTTCAGCATCCTTTATATCCTGCCACAGGATGGTGGCCCCCTTCAGTACCAGATCAGGCTTAACAATTGCACTGCAGATGCAATGCGCCACCTATTTAAAATAAGCAACATAACATACCAATATTAAAGCAAATTTTTTTATGTACCGAGTGAAGTATATGATGGTAATTAATCACAAATAAAGGCACACAAAGAAAAAAAAAAAACTCCGGTGTACAATGACCCAGTTTTGTGATAATTCATACCTCTTCTTATCTCATTTCCAAAACTGGGCACACAAACTTACATCTGCTGCAAACTCACCAATGCTGTGAATCCTGTGTTAGGGAACTCTGAATATGCAGAGCATTCATATTTTTTTCATAATATTTCATACCTCAACAAGAAGAGTCATTTGAATGGACTCTCCTTGGTTGGAAAACTCATATCAGCACTCTCAAGAACCACAAACAATAATATTCCAGGCTGTTTGTTTTCAAGTACCTAGTACCATATTTCCTAACCTCATCTAAATTTCTTTAATCTTAGTCTCTCCATAAGAAGAATAATCACTGCAGTATTTTTCCACTAGCGTGACACCATGTCAGATCACACTACCTACAGGCGTATTAGTCTTATAAGCATTATTATGTAAAACCATGGAAACAGTATTGCTGAGCTAATTAGCAATGATGTAGGTGACCTCAAAACCCTAGGTCCTAATCTATTTGGATTAGGATCCATGGTTATATAAGTGAACTCAAAACTCTGGATCTCATCAATTTGGATTTGTTAAAGGCAGATCATATGTAGTCAGCCATGCTGATTTATTTGACAAGGCCTCAGAAGCTTTAGATAAGATCAGGTTCTCATACTGCCTATCTTGACCTTGTCATGACCATTGACACTATTCTCCATGCAGGTATCATAGAAAGATTGTCTAGTCTCAGTGTCAGTCCTTACATTGTCTGCTATATAGCAAATTGGCTGACTGATAGAAACACTGTAAAGGTAGCAGTTATCTCCTCTAGTCAAAGAGGCATCATTAGCAGTGTTCTATTCGGCTCAGGCTTTGGTCTCTCCTTTTCTATAGTTACTTTTCAGAAGTGAATTTAGACATCCAAAGTCTATTCCTAACAATGTTGTAGATAAATGCAAATTAGGTGCAGTTGTTATCATAGACCACAATTGCCATCTTTTCCAGCAGGAGCTGGATTTTTACCAATGTATGACATTTAGGGTACTGGTTGACCTTAAATGCCAAGAAGTGCAGCATAATTATATTTGGTAAAGCCCCACTGGGAACCAACCTAGAAAAGAACCCTCTTTTGACAACCATCTTGTTTGTGGTTAGGAAGCCCATCAGTCTCACACAGCTCTTCTGCCAGGGTATCTCATTTAGGTCAAAGGATTCCTTAGTCCCTTTATTTTCATTCCATACTAAATCCATTGTTAAATACAATGCCTTCTCTGGAAAGTACTGATTTAATCACTTTGCACAACTTGAAAGGCCACAAAGATTGGTATCTAAAAAGATCTCTGGTTTAAGAAGATTCAAATCCCTTTATACTCCATCTCATTCAGGCTTTTAAGAGGTGAATTATGCTTAGCTTATCACTTTGTGAAAGATCTTGAACTTGTCAACCTTACCTTTATAGAACAAACATACTGACACAAATCCAATCCAAAAACCTAAACCTCCATTTTAAGATTAACAGTACTTGCTAACGTGATGGTTTTCTTACCCAAAGCATTCCCCACCTATGGTATAAGTTCCTCTTCACATTAAACAATGTATGTCCTTGAGTACATCAAAGCTAAACTCAACAATTAGATGGGGAACTACAAATCCATCCCTGTTGTTAAAGTGATTTTCTGTCCAGAGGAAGCTAGGCTACCTTCATCATCACATGGATAATGTTGGTAAGTTTTTCAGTGGCTCTCTAGCAGTTTAATATAAACTTATAGACCTCTGACACTACGAACACAGCTTGGCCAAATAGTATAACAAATGTAAGCTCCCTCTGCTTCAATAACCAAATTACTCTTCTAAACACATATCTATGTGCTGTAGGATACAGACAGAAGAGTCATGGTCAAAATAAATAATAGCACCATTATGTTTAATGGGACACTTTCACTAACCAGTGCATAGAATCTGTTGCTTCTTTTGAAAGTTTAGGAAATGAACAACCAATGCTCGCAGTCTGCTATTAAAAGATGTTTTGGGACTGGAGACCTACATTCTGAATCTATTAAATTATGGCTGGTTTATTACTGACAGCAAGCAATGCTGTAGAAGTCCAACAAATTCACCCTTATGACTTCTGTAACTGCTAAAAACCTGTTGAATCTGAGTATTATAATTAAGGCTTACTAACTGGGGTGGCTTACTATGCTATTCCTTCTATCTCAGTTTTTTTTTTTGATCTTCCAAACAAAATACCATTTCTTTGCTCTGTTTTGAAATAAATTCAGTCTAACATTTATCATCTGTAAATCTATCTTCAGTATCTGTAACTGCAGTTTCTATGACTATGTAATAGTAACCTCAAGATCAGGTCTTAATATTGATCGCTCTTCTGATATTCCCAGTCATCCTACTAAGTGTGCTAGTCTGTCTACAAGGTACCTCCGGGTTCCTATCAGATAGTCAAACTTCTGCAAGTTCGAACCTCATATGGTTAAGACCATAAGATCGAATTTGCAGAAGTTTGTGCATTTCAATGGAAATCTACGTAAGGGGAGGTTTCCGTTTTATTCAATGTGGTGTAATCTCGGAGGTCGTATATTTAAGTAGCGGGGGTGTGGGGGCACAGTTAATTTTATTTTATTTTCTTTTTTTTTGTTTTTTATCCATAGTCGAAGTTTTTTAACTTCAAACAGGATGGTTCGAACATTCCGTGTTTGAAGTTATTAAACTTTGACTATGTGATATAGATCTGGTACCTATGTGCTAACAGTAATAACCTATATAAAGTTCAAACATACCATAGGCCCACAGGGAGATTCACCCATTCCTTGAGGTCTGACTGACTGGCTGCTGGAGATTTAGGAAATGTCTGAATGTTTTGACTATTTAACTTGAGGATCCGGTATAAATATACATTTGTACCCCAGCATTAAAGCAATGCTGTTTGAACAGCTACTCTGTAGTTTTACACTAGTTTACTCAAAAAGTACTTCTTTTAGTGAAGGAAGTGTTACACAACACAGCTTCAGGAAACAACCAGAAGTCCCCTGGAATTTTTTTTTTAAATAACTTTCTGATGGTAATTACCACTGTTGGGGCTTCACCAATTTGAGTAACCCCACCCTGTTGTGGGTAAATCCTGCAACAGTCAAAACAAAATGAAGTTTTTTTATCACAAAATGCACTTAGCTTTTTGATAAGCATAGTCTTGAAGCTAATTAATATAGACTAAAGGGCCTGTAAGTCTAGACATTTGGGGGAAGGCAAGTCAGTGTACAATTAATAGGCAAGATATGTTTTATGAAATCAAAGTAGTCCATATTTTGAGATATTACTGTGGTTATATTGCAGTTAATTTACATAGCATGACTTGTGTTGGTTCAAAGAATCCAATGTCTTATGCAAAATATTATAATCTCGTTGTGGGGATCTGTTGAGTAATGAGAACACGAACAGAGACATTCTGAGCTGCAAAGGCAATAATTCACTTTTATGAAGACATTTTCTTACCTTCAGGATCCCAAGTATTACCTAATAAATATATTGTGTCTTTCTAAACAGACAACAGACTGCAAGAACAAAGGAAGCCCAAAGGTCACTGATTAAATGAAACTGACTGAGCTGGTTGTCAACAAGGGTCAAACAGAAATAATGACATGAAATAGCCAGCTGGCAGGAAAAGATAAAATAGCTAGTTGACAAGAAAAGATCACCATGCATTTTCATTACTGACTATAACATTAAGCATGGCAGGGGGATGGGTGATTTTCTTTTAAAGGTTTCAGAATCAAATGAGTGATGCAGCTGAAGCTGAAAAGTAGCGTCAGTTTTGAAAACGTTTTAAGCATCCTTAATTTCTGCTGCACTTATTAAGCTGGATTAGATGGTCTACACACTTTGTACTTTGCGCAAATACTACAATATTATAGACTCAGAGACTATATCTAATCTGTTACTTTATCTACCTTCCATATCACTTGGGCTGTTATTTAGCTTTATGTTGTCGTGGGTTTTCACTACATATTTTTCTTGCCAGTTGCAAGGCATAATTTGAAGTGGGACATGTCAGGGCAGCAAATTAGTGGTCTATGTCAAGTCAAGCTCAAACCGTGACAGTTGTTACTACATGAAAGAGGAACAGGTTTTGATCTCAGTTTGTAAAATCTATCGAATCAGATGATTTTCTATATATTCATTAATCATAATTGAAGCGAAAAAAAAAACTTTTAACAGTTTACTGAGACAGTCACAGAGCATCCCCATTTCATTAGCATAGCTCTCAACCTTCCATCTCCAAAATGAGGAACACTCACCTTCATAATGTGGAACAAATGGACAAAATGTGGAACACATACTAATTTAACAACTTCAACTAGGAAGGTCAAGGTCATGATTAAATAAAAATATTGTTGTTTTTTGCAGAAGAAAGAAGATCCTTTAATGAAATTTTATAATTTTTTTTTTCCATTTTTTTTCAAAAAAAATTCAAAAATTGTGACACTGTGACAGTGACAGATGTGGAAAAGAACTTTGACATGAACTTTTGAATTGAAAACATGAAGAGGTATGTTGAGTAATCAGGTATAGATGTTCATTAGTGTTGTGAATAAACAAACTATTGCACTTACCATAACAAAATTTTGGTGCAGACCAGGCATTTTTTTTTTGAGTGGGGAATTATCATTTTAGTAACTAACTTTTGCATCTCATTGCAAAGAGAATTCACCATTTAAATTATACGTATTTAATTTGGATGAGTAATGCCTGGAATATTCATGATTGTAACTTTGTGTATCTTAAACAAACTTTATGCATCTTATAAAGTGGTTCTAAGAGTACAGTTTGGAGAAAAGAGAAGCAATTATAGGAAGAAAGCAGCCAAGAAATATAACTCCATGTGTCCACATGTACACACACACACACACACACACACACACACACACACACACACACACACACACACACACACAGAGCATGCTGATTTCAAATAAAACAGGAGTTTTGTACAGTAAGTGCATTCATAGTGCCTTGTAGGCTCTTTGCCCGACTGTCTGCATTTCTCCTGTCCTCGCACTTGTTAGTGTTCAGCGGTGCTGAACATTGGCAGCTACTAGGATGTGCAAAACACATATGCTGTGCAATATTCTCTTATTTATTAGCTGAATAACCAGTTAAATGGCATTGTTGTATTCTAGGTTGATTTCAGTCCTGAATTTGAATTGAGGTTTTCAGTAAATGTGATAGAGAGTATTTGTTCAGAATGCCAAGGAAAAGTGTTTTATTTTTCCATAAACAAATACAGTGGGAACTTTTACATCTACATGAACTGCCATCAATACAAGAAGATAAACCACACCAAGGTACAGAGTGATAAAGCCAGGTTAGGGTCAATTAGCAGTGCCAACGTGTGAGTTGTTGGTAGGAAGGGATGAGATTGGACTTCCCCTCAGGGGGAGGGTGTTTGTCAGAAATGTTCCCTTTGTGGAGGTGTAGTCAACAAGGGAACTAGTCCCTGGACATGCCAATGAACATAGGGGTGAGTGGGCGGGGAAATAATAGTATGTAATAACCCTTCTCCTGCAAGCAGAAGCAACTGCTGACCCTAACCCTATGACATCATTAGGATGCATGACAGCCTCAGATCACTCAGAGAAGTCCAGGTGAGAAGAGAAAAAGCAGGTAGACCCCTTAATGGATGAGGGCAATGCCAAACTTAAAAATATACATTTTCTTACATTAGGGTTTTGATCAGAAATGACTTGCAGTTAATCTTGGTACCACTTACAAATAGTTGGAATGAGATTACTATACCTCATGCACAGCAAATAATCTGAATAAGAAATCAAGATGTGCAGGGAGATTGTAGATGTCATATTTCATTTTCAGGTGATTGAAGTTTAAAATACTGAGAATGTGGGTGACAGAAAAATATGGCATCGCATAACTGTTTTTATGACACAAATGGAAGTGTTCTGTCTACTAAACAAATCCATGTTTTGGGTAAAGAATATTTCTCATTGTTAAGAGGAGATGATAAAAGGTAACTATTTCTGTTTGAAAATGTCTTTAAAAACAAAATGTGTTTTTAGAAAGCTTTATTTACAGTGTTGCCACCATCTAGTACTTTTCTGTCAGAATTTTAGCACGGCCCTTTCTGTACAGCACAGTGTAATGGGGTTATCAGCTTCCTATACAAAATGGCTTTTAGCCCAGAATGAGTTTCAAATTAATTGTCTTACCTGGAGCAAAAGATTATTCAGGCTAGTACTAAGCCACTGCTAACTTTTTGCAAAAATAACAAAAACAATATGCACTGAGTTTTAGATCAAATGTGATGGGACACAAAATGTTGAAAAGGGAGGGCCTGAGGAGATGGAAAAGGCGTAAAGATGCAAGTAGAAGGTCAAGATGATAGGGAAGGGCAGTAAAGTAGGAAATTAGTCAGATACAAGCAAAAGTGATCAGAAAGGAAAATAGAGCTTTTTTGTTATTATAAGTGGACTGCAAAAAGGAGCAGTGAACAGATAAACCTGGCTAGACTGAGTCAGAATGGAAGGGGTGGGCACATTTAGATTTAATATTATTACATAGCTATGCACAATTTATGACTTTCCCCACTAGAGGTAGTAACATCTTGGACTTAAATGTTAAATTAAATGGATTATTAAAAGAAAACATTATTCTTTTGATATAAATGGGAGTGAATCACTGAGCAACTCTGATCATATTAGTATTTTTTAAACATGTTTGTCCCTGCTGACTTTCTAATATCAGTCATCTCACAGCTGGTCAGTCTACTGTTCTCCATCATCAGGACAATGGTCAATCAGGAATGGTCATCATTTAGATAGCCATTAGGGGTGGCTAAAGGTTTTTTGTTTTAGCACAGTGTTTTCCTGTGGATGTCTGGCTAGCAGAGCCAAAGGAGGGCTGTCTGCACTAGTCACTCCTTCACTTCCATAAAGGATGTTGTCAACAAGCAATGTCACCCATTACCATCAAGCACAGGAAATGGTTACCTCTCCATGAGAGAAATCATACTTCCTTGTGTGTTCTCCGTGCACCCACTGCCTTCCCCAGTGAAAGGTGAACTACCCATTCCCCTCCACTCCTTTGCCTCATTGACTAGCTCCTCCTTTGCCAGTACCACTAATCGAACCCCAGTTATTCGGGTCACAGTAAAGACTCCATCCCTGTATGTCATGGAGTGAAGCCAACTTGATAATATTAGAACTGAATTTTCAATGCTGCTATAAAGGCCACCATGCCATATGGTTGACTTGTGTAATTGTAATCAGAGCATGCATTAAGGAATATTGTCTTAGCACGTAAATGGCCTCACCATTGTGTGGAGAATGGTACAACATCCTGGACACTTTTGTCAGAGAGCAACTGTTCTGCCTTAAACAAGGCAGCATATAGGACAATTGTATATAAAATGGAACACAGACAACCATCATAGCACAATAAGATAACCATTTAAGTGTCATGTTGCTAGGAATAACAAAATGAAGTTAAACTCTGCTAACAGATCTTTAAACAGAGCAATTGTTAAGGGTAAATCCACTTATGAGGAGAGGTTATCTAAAAAGATGGACAATAAGAAAAATATTTACAGATATGTCAGCTCTCTATCGAAATATCAGACTCACAATGCTGAGTGTAGAAATGCTGAAAAAATGACCAAAAATACAGGAGAAGATCAAATATGGAACACTGCTGTTTCTTGTAAACTTGTTTTTTTTTATTTTTTATTTTGGCATGGGGCAAGCCTTTCCATCCCTCAGTGTGAGAGGCCAAGCCCATCACACCTGCAAACTTCAGCTATGGAATTGTCTAACCTTGAAGGAAATGGAATATTCTATGAAATGGCAATCTTAGACACAATATATTTTAGTCTGGTTAATCAGTACCTACATTCCAGTTCTTGGCATTGAGAGACCTGACATTTTAAATGGTTATCAATATCAACTATCAAAGGAAGTTAGCAGTTTCTGTGGCTCCAGTAATTTACAATTCAGTTATCACAGCTCCTTCTTTCATTGTGCATGTAAGATCTCTTCTCTAGTGTGTTTTCAGTAAATTATTTCACAACTGCTGTTATTTATGATTTTTGTATATAACAACAATATACTAGTCAAGAAATGGTTGAGCTTATACTTCTAAAAGTCAGATAATTTCTAGCATGAGCCTTGATTTAAAATATTCATCTATTTAAGGAATGTTTTAAAGAAACCTTTAGCATCTATTTCCATTGCATTGCAACACAGTGGTTTTGTACCTAGAGACTGGAGAGTATCTCATAGAGTTTTCCACAAGGTCAATCCTACTTCCTTTATGGATGTAAGCAATCACTCCGATATATTAATCTCCATTGAAGGTAAAAGCTTTGAGATTTATCTGCCATATCTGTTTAAAAAGGATACTAACTACACAAACTTCAGGCATCCTTCCCAAGACTGATTCTTGAAGGGCAGGTCGACCTTGACTAGTTTAACAGACTTTTTTGACCATTATTATTTCTTAGTACAAAACAGGTTGATTTGAAAATTTACATATATACAGCTTTCACAGATAATGGAAGCAAGTACTGTAGAAAAGACCATAAACCGTAAGAATACAGCACAGACAGCCCAACTAATTATAGCACACTGGTTTATTCAGAGACAGCACTCCACAAAGTGAAACATAAACGCCTATATCCACAAGTACGTTTTCGTCTATACAGACTTCCTCAGATGCATAGATGAATGTCTCTCACAAGCAGCAGTTTAAATACCTCTAAATAAATAAATAAATGATGCCCCTCCAATCACAGTGAAACTAATTAATTAATTAAGTCATTAATTAATCTCTTAATTTATTCATTCATATATGCATCTGAGGAAGTCTGTATAGACAAAAATGTACTTGTGGATACGTTTATGTTTCACTTTGTGGAGTGCTGTCTCTGAATAAACCAGTGTGCGTTGGGCTGTCTGTGCTGTATTCTTACAATATATATATACAGCTAGTTAACAAGGGTGGAGTACTGATATACACGGTCCTATTTTAGACTTAGCCAAAGGCACAGTCTGGTTAAGTGACTTGTTCAAAGTCACACAACAGTCAAATGAAGTTGAGTGGATCAAACTCTGGGGCACTGGAAGCAGGTAATTAACATTTTATAGCCTTAGTTCTTTGCATATATTTTAAGAACCTGGGAATTATTATTACTGATAATAATTCATACAAACATAATGTACATCTGCTTCATAAGAACTATTGAACCAGTGGGGTCTCTCTAGCTGTAAACATCTTTGCTGAAGAATTAGGACAATGTAAAAAATAATGCAAATGTTTTAACTACTACTAGATTTCTTCAGATTAATAGAACAACAGGTTTCACATCAACATGCATTTTCTGAAGAACTAGAAGCACAAAACTAATGTCTGACATGATTGCCTGAGCCTTCAGTGATTTACCAGACAAATCAAAATATTATGAGACAGGGCAAAAAATATAAGGCAAAATCAGAGGGAATCTACAAATTAAATGACAGATGAGACATGTACACTAATTTAATTAGACCCACCTTGAGAAGATGGTTAAACAGAAAGCTTAGAATATGCAGATAAGGTTGACTAAGTCACTGTTGTGTCACTTGGATTATGACTAACCTTTCCTATTAGAAATGTTGGACTTTAGAATTATGTACAGACATGCCAGGATTAAATTAAATCTTGCTTACCATGCGCATTATTAGATGTTGACATGTACACAAACTCACATACTTACAGGCACGTTACCTTAAATTTTAAAATAACTTAATTCAAGAGTATAACACATGTATTTTTCTCTATCTTAATTGTTATCAATCATTTGGAATAAAATTCCTCAGCATATAAGGCAAGCTGAAATGCTTAGGTCATTTGAAGAGCTCTTGAAATGATGAATAAGTGAACCAGAGTCTGCTCTGTGTATTGAATAAGTCTTTAAGCCTGGAAATAGGTGTACAGGGCCTATGATCTTCTGATCTCTGAAGACAAGAAACAAGGAGAAGTCACAAATCAACACTTCACCTCAGTCTTCAAAAAGAAAGGGGTGGGTAGAATGTTGTGGTTGGGGAGATAGGGCAAAATGGGGAAAAAACAAGAAATGGTACAAGAATAAACGGGGAGGAAGTGAAAAGGGAGCTAGCTACACTACAGTAGGGATTCGACATGCTCTCTCATGGCAGCTAGCGAGATCCCACCGGTTCAATAGTTTTTATGAATCTGAAGGTAATGCTACTCAATGCTAGAAGTCTAAACCTCAAAATGCACACTTTCGAGGCACTCCTAAAAATGGAGAACATCGATATCTGTGCAGTAACTGAGAGCTGGTTCAAGGCTCCAGAGAGCACCCCTGCAATACCAGGCTACAACTCTTACCACACTTTTCGTCCACCAAACCAGGTCCGAAACACTAAAGGTGGAGGAGTGTCCATATTCACCAAGGATATTCACAACACCAGGCTAGTTGCCCAACACAATGCATCTGAAATTCTCCAGGTGAAACTAACACTAGGTAAGACTGCAATCCAAATCGTAGCTTGCTACAGATCCCCCACCATGCCCCAAGATTCTCACTACACCTTTCTAAACATACTGGAAAATATTAAGATACAACCAAACACCTTAATACTGGATGATTTCAACTACCCTGCCATTAACTGGGAAAACTACTTGTGTACCAACACCTTTGCCCAACGGTTCTTAGAATTCATAAATTCCAACGCCCTGGATCAACTAATCTTTAGTACCACCAGGGGCTCCAATATTCCAGATCTGGTCATTACCAACATGGGAAATCAATGCTCCACACCTATGGTCACCCCATCGTTGGTCAGGTCTGACCATAAGCTAATCACCCTTGACATCCACATCCCACCCCCCAGTAAGGAAACCTACGTAAAAAAACTTCTCCAAAGCCAACTTCATGCTACTCAAGTCAGAAGTGACAAACCTCATGACACCCATGCAGACTGGAGCTGAAAGTTCAACTGCTGAATCCTACACTAAGGCACTGTACGAGCACATCCACTTGTGCATGAATCGTGCCATCCCCAGTAGAACCAAGAAGCTCTCCTCCAAAAAAAGGAAGACAATCTGGTGGTCCCTTGCCATAAACAAACTTTACAACAAAAGGAAGAAACTGTTGCAGAAAAGAGGAAAATCCCAGGATGCAAAAAACTCCCTTACCAGCCTCAGTAAGAAGCTGAGATCCCTCATAAAATCCTCCAAGGTTAGTTACGAAAATAAAATTGCCAAAGATTCCAAAGACAACCACAAGGCATTCTATAGCTATGTCAAGAATCTAAATGGCAGTGCTCAGATCTGCTCTGAGCTACAACAGAATGGCATTAAATATACTGATCCCAAGGATATTGCCAATATCCTGGCAGATCAATTCAGTGCAAACTTCACCCTCCCCTCACCCCTAAAGGGCCCATCTCAATACTGAAAGATTGCCAAATTCCGGTAATAATGGCCACACAGGTAAAAAAATGCACTCTCCACAGCTAAGACTACAATATCCATGGGACCAGACGACATCCCAGGCTGTGTACTACATGAACTACAAAATGAACTGGCACCTCACCTAAGTGTGATGTTTAATCATAGCCTCACCTCAGGCTTCGTGGCCACTGAGTGGCGCACAGCTAGTTATCCCACTCCACAAGGGGGAATCCACCTTGGATCCCGGGAACTACCACCCATCAGTCTGATGTGCCTGATCTGCAAGGCCATGGAACGTATTATCATGGAACTTATAAACAAAGACAATGGCAACCTTCAAACACTGGACCCCACACAGTTTGGGTTTGTGAAGGGCCGATCTTGTTTCCTGAACCTGACTGACTTCTTTGAATCAGTCTCCAGAGCCATGGACAAGGGTAAAGTGGTCCACACAGCCTATTTGGACCTTGCCAAGGCCTTCAATACCATCCCTCACTCTGGAATCATAGATAAACTTACTAAGCTGGGCATTAATCCCTACATCACTCGATGGGTTGCCGACTGGCTTACTAACAGAACCCACACTATAAAAGTAACCGACTCCAAATCCAGCTCCAGTGAAGTGGAGTACCTCAGGATTCAGTCCTGGGACTGCTCTTGTTTGGCATCTACTTCTCTGAAGTACAGACCAACACTAAGTGACTCTGGCTAACAAAGTTCACAGATGACTGCAAACTGGGAGCCATTATTGAATCCCCAAATGATGTGGATGTTCTACAAAAGGGCCTTACAGAAACAGATGCTTGGTGCAGAGCCATGGGCTCAAGCTCAATGCCAAGAAATGTATAGTCATCCCCTTTGGAAAAAAACATGTACCCATGAATTACCACATAGGTGGCAGTACACTAAACACTGAAAGTGTGATAAGAGACTTAAGGACACATGTGGACAGTGGTCTCACCTTCGATAACCACATCGGCACAAGAGTCAGGAAATCCTTCTATGTGGCACACCTCACTAAGAGCTTTCCATCCAGAAGAAAGGAGGTCATTGTCCCACTGTACTCATCCCTCATTAGACCCATTATAGAATACAGTGCCTCATTTGGTATGTACCTCTCAAGACATTTGCAACAACTGGAAAGGCTGCAGAAATACCTCACTAAAAGAATCACAGGCCTAAAGCAGATGCCCTATGCTGACAATCTAAAAAAACTCCACCTATACTCTGTCACATATCGTCTAACTCAAAGGCGATCTCTGCTTAACATACAAGGACATGTCAAACCCAGAGCTGTTGGACATGCTACACTTAAAGAAATCCCAATCCCTCAGAGACACACACTCCAGGGATCTAAGCCTTGTAATCACAATGAACAAAACATGCTGGAGGGATAGGTTCCTTACCCAGAGACTCCCCAGACTCTGGAATAGACTGCCCATACATGTCAAGCATGGAGCCTCTTTTGCCCTCATCAAAAGGAGCCTTGGTGATTGGATGGGAGATAGGAAATTCACCCCGGGGATCATGTCACTCGCCCTGCTAGGCAAGGGTCCAGGGAAGTAAATACTGTGGGAAGAAATAGCCAGGGAATTGTTATGGCTAGGCTTGTATAGGCCCTAGGGTCGATAGCCTAGTACCAACCTACGAATCTATGAACCTATGGCTCCTCAGGAATATGGAAAGTATGCTGGTAGGTACACTGAAAAGGATCATCAACATATCAATGTGAAGTACAGAAGTACCTGATGATTTGGGGCATTTGTATAAGAAGGGGGAAAGCAGGAAAAATCTTGGAAACTACTGCTTGAACAGTTGTAGCTTGTGGCAAGGGAATTCATAAAAAATATTTAGAGGGGAAAGACTGGTTGATTTTCCAGGAGACAACAATTTTCAAGACATTATCTAATACGAGACAATGGTCAAAAACAGCTGACGGTCAAACCTAAACCAGTTTTTATAACTGGGTAACAGAATATGTTGACAATAGAATGCCAATTGGTATGGACTACTTGTACTTCTGCAGTGTTTTACCTGGTGCCTTCTAGAAACAAACAGCAGTTCAAAATAAGGAAGTGACCAGTGGAGGATTGCAGTAGTCAGTAATGGGTCCATTATTCATTAGTGAGTTCACTTTGGACATATCTGGATGAAGAAAGAATAAAATCAGCCTGTGTGGATGATACAAAGTAGGGTACAGCTGCAGAGAATTGGGAAGAGTCTAAGGGAAGCTTGGAAAGACTGTCAACGTTGACAGAAACATGGCAGTTGAGGTTCTGGAGAAAAAGACTAAACTCTACAGTTGTTTTCTAACAACTCTTGAATGATACCTTACTGGGGTGAGTGGAAATTATGCCAGGCGTGGAGGAGAACATGCTGAAGGCACGTACATACCTTGATATGATCACCAGAAGAAGAGTGAGAGGGCCATGGCAGCAGTATACATAATGCAAGGTTATATCTTCTAGGGGGATAGACCGTAGAACCAAAGAAGTAATGCTGTCACCATACTAGGTCTTGGTTAGGGCATAGCTTTGTTATTGCTTCCAAATCTTGAAGCCTTACAAAAAAAGGACACATGGCCACTTTATGGAGTCAAAAGGAAAGCAAACTAAATGATGTATAGGCTAGAAGGGAAGGGTATGATAAGAGATCTGGCACTCTACTCCTCTGAGACCAGCAGATGTTGGGGATATGATATTAGTGTACATGATCATGACGGAGAGATGTGAAAGGGTCACTACAAGCAGAAAATGGAGGGACAGAAGAGGGGTAAGAGTGTTGTGATGCCCCAACACTGGCCCAGTAATCAAGGAGCCTCAAGGCATCACAACACTCATAAAGTAATTTTTTAGACTTGACCAATTGCCAGAAAAACATTAAAAGTCACCTCAGTACTACAGTAAAAAACAGCTCATGAGATGGGTCATTCATAAAAAAAGATTATATCCGCTGTATAAATCATATTCACCATACAGCTTATGCAAATAATACAACTGCCACATCTCACTGAAATGAATAAAAAGAGTAATTCAAACTAAAAATATATCAAATAAAGATAAATGTAACATGAATGCTCTAGTTCATGTGGCTGATGTACTGTCAATCTTCACAAAACTGGTTTCTTAATTTTATAATACTGTATGTTCCATATCTCTCTCTGTATATATATATATATATATATATATATATATATATATATATATATATATATATATATATATATATATATATATATATATATATATATATATATATATATGGGATCCATACAGACCCCCGAATGCACTTTCCACTGAAGCAGAAATCACCGAGCATACTTAACTGAAAGTGCTGTTCACTGAAACAGCACTTTCAGATAAGTATGGTCGTTGTGCCAGTCGTACTACAGTGCGGACAAAGGGAAATTCCCTTTTCCCCACTGTAGTGCGACCTTGGAGTGAGAATATTAAAGTAGGGGGTGTGGAGGTGCAGCCCCCCACATGGGGGGGAGGGTGCAAGGCCCTGCATAGAAGTAGTTTTAATGTCGTTTTTCTTTTTTTTTTTTTTAAACATACTTTACTGTAAACGCTTTTTGGTGAAAGTGCTTTCGGTAAAGTATGTTCGGTGATAATGGATTCAGAGTTTTGATCTTTCCATCAAAAGTCCTAGATCTATATATATATATATATATATATATATATATATATATATATATATATATATATATATATGTGTGTGTGTGTGTGTGTGTGTGTGTGTGTGTGTGTGTGTGTGTGTGTGTGTGTGTGTGTGTGTGTGTGTGTGTGTGTGTGTGTGTGCGTGCGCATGTGGGTGTGATATAGTTCTATGTCAGAAGATCGAGTTTTCAGAAACTTGAAATTCATATAGTCGAGACCATATGATCGAGTGTCCGAAAACCCGAACTTCAAAATTAACCCTAAAAACACAAAAATCTACCTTTTCTTTACATTTTTGCAGAGATGGAACCCTCACCCCCCCTGCAAATTATATATACCAACTCCGAGATTGCACTATAGTGGGGAAAAGGGTAAATTTACCAATCCTCACTGCACCATGATCTCCATTCAAAAGCTTTGGGTTTTCAATAACTCAGTAATATGGTCTTGACAATGTGAAGTTCGAGTTTGTGAAAACTCAGTCATCTGATGGGGACCAGAAATATATATATGTATATGTATAAAACCTTATATACAGAGATATGCCTTACTAAAACATGTCTTCATCTGCAAGTCAAAGGGCATCAGAAATACTCGGTCTATGGATCTAAACCTCTTCTGCAACATCAGCAGAATGATTTGGAGGGACAGGTATATTTTGCAGAGGATACCGCTGCTATGGAACACCATCCACATTAAACAAAGTTCATTCCTGTCCATTTCCAAGTGCAACTTAGATATATGGATGGGAAACAGAAAATGTACCCCGGGACTGCCCCTGTACCACTAATGGACAAATACGGCTCCTAAATGCTTTATCCCATACACGAGACACCTCAAATTATCTAGGGTATGATCCCATTTATTCTCTTTAGGGGTAATATATAATTATCAAGCATGGGATGGGTAAGGCCAATCTATAACTAAATGGGTTAGGTTATCTTGAGCCCAAAAAGTGAAACTGGATAAGCTTAAAATGGCTCACAAGGACAACTAGCCTAGTACTTACCTATGAAACTATTAACCTATATATGGCTCAATATGTGGCACAGTGGCACAGTGGCTAGCATGTTTGCATCACAGGTTCAGCTTCTCTGGTTTGGTTCTCAGCTGGGGCACCTTCTGTGTGGAGTCTCCATATTTTCCCTGTGCTTGCAGGGGTTTTCTCTGGGTGCTCTGGTTTCTTCCCACATGCTAAAAGCCATGTAGCATGTAGCTTGCTCACTCCATACTGATCATATGCATGTGTGTACAGTTTGTGCTTGTGTGTCTGTTAATGATATGAAAGAAAAGCCTGGCAATCTACTATTTTTCCTTACTTGCTAAGTAAACTCAGTTAGTCTTGATAACTGTTTATATGTTTGCTATAAGAGCCAGATGTGATTTGATAACATTTGATGGCTGGATACATACATGCAAGAATAAATATATATATATATATATATATATATATATATATATATATATATATATATATATATGGGAACACTACATAATCTCAAAAGTTTGAAATACAAAATTTCAAACTTTCGAGACCATGTAGTCGAAACCCCAAACTACTGAAAGACCAGAAGCGTGAATTTCAAAATCCCGACTATTGGGAGTTTGAAATTCACGCTTCTGGTGTTGCAGTATGGTGGAAGAGCAGATAAGTATTTCTGTTTAACTGTGTTGGTTAGAGGTTTAGTGTGTAAGTTTGTGTAGTGAGTGTGTTGTGTGTGTCCGAGAGGGATGTAGGGGTGTGGTGGTGTATTCATGTTATTGTCTGGGTGGTATGACCTTGGAGTTAGAATATTTAAGTGGGGGGGGGCACAGACCCCACATGGGGGGTGCAGGGGGGCTTCCCCCCTGTTTGTCTGTAGGTTATGTTTATGTGTTTGTGTTTTGGGGGAAGGTATTTGTATGTGTCTGTGTGTGGTGTATGTTGTGTGTAGCTTTCGGTAATTTGAATTTCGCGGTTTTGTTTTTTTCGGTATTGTAGTGTTTCGGGTGTTTGGTCTCGGGATTTTGGGCCTCGGTAGAGTGAGTGTTCGGTATTTAGTAGTGGTTCCATATTTGTATACATATATATATATATATATATATATATATATATATATATATATATATATATATATATATATATATATATATATATATATATATATATACACACACACACACACACACACACACATACACACACGTGTGTTTGTGTGTGTGTGTGTGTCTAGATATGACATGATAAAATACTTTTTAATTCCCAATTAGCATGGAACTCTATAAGTAGGTTATCAACAAATCACTGTCTGGTTCTGACCCCCCCCCCCCCATTCTTTTAGGTATTCTGGTGTTCCATAGACATATCATTACTTTGTCACCTCTCACTCTAGGAATGAGAAAAGTGTTTCCTGTTGTGCTGCATTCTTCTGAGGTGTTTCTATTTTTGTCTATAAGGTGTAATGACAGCAGAATAGGCAAATTGCTCTCCCTTTTAGCACATCAATCCACTGTTCTTTTATGGGTTCTTATTTATTAGCCACGCTCAAGAAAGAAATTTCTCTTATTCCTAGAAGTATGATACACAGAAACGAATGACTTTTTTAACCCAAACATAATTTATACCTTTGATCGTGTCAGTAAAAAAGGTAATTTAAAGACAGTTGTTACTTGTCTCTCATGTAATGATACCCTTCTAAAAAATGTGATATATGTTGTTTAAAAGAGACCTTCTTATAACTATTAACTATCAGTCCATCTTATTTTTAAAAAAACATTCTCCTACTATTTCCTTTGTTAATAACTTGTATATGACAAGACTGCCTTGTTGATGATATTTTGAAGATGTTTTGGGGTCATAATGTGTTTCATAATAAGGCTGGATACATTTATTTATTTATTTATTTATTAGCATTTCTTTACCAGGATAGTCTGACAGCACTTATATAGATACCCTTGTTCAGTGGAGGCCCAGAGAGAAATCTCTCAACTACAAGAATACAGCAAGTATATAACAAGCTTATACAATAATGATATCAGACAACAAGGGTAAATATGTGCATTATAAATATATACACAGAATGGCATTGTGATTCATCAGTACATGCAGGAAATCAATTTAGTTGAAGGTGTAGAAAAGTAATTTGTAAAATAATGTTAGAGTGGGACTAAAGATAGTATTGAAAGGAAGGGACATGTAAACAGAATTTGATGTAAGAGTTAAGGTGAAGACAGGGGTATGGTACTTAGACAGAAGAATAGTGATTGGTGGTCTAATAGTTGGAATGTATTTTTATCTGGGGGTTGGAGCAAGAGCAAACCATGGGTTCATTAGGTGTTGTTTGAATTGAAATGTAAAGGATTTTCTATCTGATTTGTCAAACAGTAAGAAGCAATGAATTCCATAGTATGAGGAGTCACCTGCAGTACTGTTTGTTTGCATTATTTGTAGACAACTCTTTTCAGAGGAATGAAGTGATCTGTTTGGGGAGCAGGTTTGAAGTATGTTGATTAGTATGGAGCATTCTTCTGGTCTGTGGATTACCTTATATGTGCTAAGCAGTTGAGACAGATATAAGGTAGGAGTTAGCTCAAACCAAGAAAGTTGTCTAAATGCCAGGCAGTGATGAGATTTATAACGCATATTAGCAGCAACTTTAGTGAATTTATTACAGCGCTGTTTGAGAAGGCTGATGTGTGAGGTCTGAGGGTTAATCACAATAGCAGCAACATAGAGGAGGGCTGGCAGTAAGAGAGGTGTAGCTGTGTGTTTTCTAGCTGTGCTGGTCTGGCAAAATTTGACTCTGTAGAGGGTGCCACATTTCTGGTCATCTTTTTTAACAACTTACACCTACAAGTTTTGTGTGAGATACAAGTTTGATACTGGTAGTGTCTGAGAAAGTTGAGGTAAATAGGTTTTTCTGTACAAAGACATGCTTGGGGGTGAATAATATTAGTTTGGAATTTTTGGACTGAGGAGAAGTTAACAGTTGGTGAGCCAAGCTTCTGTAGAAGTGATGGATTCCTAACTTACCTGCTGTAATGTTGCCATGTTTTTGGCAGAGCAGAGCAGGGTAGAACTGTCAGCATACTGCATGATGATAGCTTGCTTCCTGGTTGTATGTAGATCATTTTCAAATATGTTGGAGAGAAGGGGTCCAAGGATAGATCCTTGAGGGACATCGACTGAGACTGGTAGAAAGTATGATAAGGTATTTTTCCACTTTACAGCATGAGGTTGTTTGGACAGGTAACTATTTGGCCATGAGATGGGTGAGGATACAAGACAGAGTGAGGAGAGTTTCCAAATAAGTTTTGTGTGTGATATGGTGTGATAGCCTATTGGCAGGTCCAGGGAGACAGTAAAGGTAGAGGTACCTGTGTTTCTGTTACAGTTTAGAGTTGATATGAAGCTTAGTAAGTCAGTAGTGGTGCTGTGATGTGGGTGGAAACTGTGTTGTTTAGGAGATAGAAGGTTACTGTCCATGAGGAATCTAAGCAGTTGGGACTGTACACATTTTTAATATTTTCTGTAAGTAAATTATCAGGAGAGAAAGCTATAGGTTTTAACTGAGGTAACTGATTTTTGATGCTAGAGACGGGGACAGGTTGAAGTAGTGTGAGTGGATTAAGGAGGCAATGCTTTCATTTTCTGAGTTATTGGAGGGGTTGGTTGGGTGATATGGCCTTGGAGTTGGAGATGACTGACTGAGAACCAGAAGAGTTTTTGGGTTGTTTGTACTGGAGTTCTGGATGTTTATATAGTATGCCTTCTTGGCTTTGCGCAATGAAACATCACCAACAAACCCCATGGCAATTATATCAGGCAACAAACTTCTCTTGACAGGTCCATTCTTGATACAAAACATTATTGCAATATACCCAAATAGATGCAGCACTCAATGTGCCCCGTAGTCTCTCAGCATTGTCTAAATCAGTCTAATCATATTGCGAGTGGTAGCATTCCCTGAACTCAGACTAATTTAAGTGAGTGATAACAGAATCAGTGGTGTAGCCTACAATAGGAGATCATTTAATATAGATTTGAATACACATATCTTCAATATGTAAGACATGCACTCAGTCCTGCTCATTTCATTTGGTAGCTTATCACAGTGATCAGAGAATAGTTTCTGTATTCCATTTTAGCCACATACCTCTATGTGCATCTCCTCCCAGCAAAACACACATGCACAAAACACGCACACATACACACACACACACACACACACACACACACACACACACACACACACACACACACACACACACACACACATGCACACACACACATGCACATACACACCCAGTGTATACATCCATATGCATCTAAAGATGCATATGCGCATATACACAGTGCACACATATGCTCTCTCACACATACACACACACACACCGAGTGTACACATCCACATTTGCACACATACAGATGCATCCATACAGCGCACACATACACAGTTACACATACTCATACACATATATGGACAGATGTACAAGCACACATAGTGCACATATCCACTTGCACATGCATATATATGCAAATACACCCCAAGGGTACACATCCACATTCACACACATGTAGATGCATATACACAGTGCATACATACACACATATACTGTCATATACACACATGTTCATGAACACATAGTGCACGTATTCACATGAACACATACATCTGCCCACACATATACACATTTTTGCATCTCATACACACATATATGCACATACACTCCTGCTGTACACATCCACATGCACAAGCACACACATACACTACACTCATACACATACACATATGCGCACATGCACAAACACATACACACACACACACACACACACACACACACACACACACACACACACACACACGAATACTCTCACGTGCATACAGAGCACATATCTACATATTTTCACATATGTGTACTTTAAGACACAGTGAGGCACTAAAGAGATGTTTTCTTGTCTTCATACTGATTTTATTTAGATCAGCTTCTGTTTCCTGACAATGCACATACTTACTGCTATGTCCATCGGATTTATTTAGTCACCTTTTTTTTTACAACAGATGAATACTCTGTGGTTGCAGGATCTGTCTTCTCTTATGAACTGAGAAGATACAGTGATACAGATATGTAAATGTATTTCATAATCACAGTGGCAGATAAAGGCATGGAAGAATATAATAATATGCACAGGAAAGGTTCTTTACAATCCCAATAAGAGTCTGTGTGAATCATGCTGCATACCTACACCTGCAAAGTGTCAGGTAAACAAACAAGGTGCAGTGAATAACAGTTTATTCTCAGAGTACTCTTAAAAGAGGGAATGTTTAATAAATGCAGGGCAATAATAGGAGGGAATGTAATGAGGCAACAATAATATGTCAAAACAAACCTATATCTAAACTCTAGAAACAGATGACTGGTTTTAAGTTAAAACCACGCATACAGGGATGATAAAATATAATAAACAAGAGAAACAATACTTTTATGTAATATGAAAATGGGACACTGTCATTTGCAAAGTATACAAAATATATCTGGAAAAAGCTTCAGTCGGAACTAAAAATGTTAACCGGATAGAGAGGTCAACAACAACAGCAAAGAGTATAAATAAAGAACCACTGGCTGTAAAAAACATAAAGTTGCTTAGCAGAAAACAAGTATTTTCCAGTGCTGAATATTTTACTGGTTATTGGATGCTAGCAGGGAACATTCTGCTGTCAGTATGATAAAATAACATATTGTTCAGCAACTGAAAATTGCAACTTTCAAATTCAAAATATCATACAAAGGAAAATATGCTGAAATTTAGGAGAAAAAGAATTGAACACAATGAAATTTCCAAGGATGCATTCACCAGAATAGATTATACTTTCCTTCTTCTCAGTTAAGTTCTTCTAGGCATTTTTATTTATTCTACTCTCTTTAATGTTAAACATTTATTAGACAGGGCTTGCATACAGATGTGAAGTATAATTTTAGGTAAGGCTACTTTGTGTTTCATGGCTACAGCCTAAATATATCTCTAATAGCAGGCTATGGAAACCATATCAAAAATTATTTGTATACAGTTGCACCTATAGCACTGATAGGTAACTGTTTCTAACATTATGTTTAAACCAGATATAAGTGCTGCTTCAGTCAGTCAGTGAATCTTTTCTTATTATCCTGAATTAGTCTGCATATGCAGTGGTCACTACTCATGCACCTCCAATCTTACTGACTGAGACAGTCCCCCGGATTCACTAATCTTCCATGCAGGACTAGCTTAGTCCTGCACAGAAGCGCCCATTTAGGAGCAGGATGGCAGCACGCCATGCATATTAAGAAGGCATGCTGCCCGAGTTTCTAGGCTTACAAGGAGCATGTACGAGTGCAGGGGGCGTGTCTGAGAGCAGTACTCTCAGAATAAACATGCCCTGCAATGTAGGACAACAGAAGGTATTAAGAAATGAGTGAGATCGCTCATAGGTGTCCTCATATCCCCACCAACAGTCCCCTATGTGCACAACAGCAACAGTACATATAAATGAAAAAAATAAACCCCTTTATTTAATTTTTTTAAATCTGGGTACAGGTAACCAGAGGTGTGCGGGTGTGCCCATTGCTTAGCTACGGTTATAGCAGCTTAAAAGGCTGAAGAGGATAGCAAGGAAGATAATTAAAAAGCACAGTAATAGTGTAGTGGGCAGAGCATTTGCCTAACGAGCAGCATTCCCAGTTTGAGTCCCACTGCAGCACAGTCTATTATACATGGCAAAGCAAGATATAACCAAGATTTTTGTTGTAAAACCCACTAAAAAACATATATTTATGAACTGGAGTACTGCAGGAAATGCACATGTGAAGTGTCAGTGTCATAATGAATAAGGCACTAGTAAGAAGGTTTAAGCACAAATAATCAAACAAAGAAAAATCCAAGACCTCTAAGCTGAATAAGGAACGAAGAACAACAAAAACTGATAAATAAAAAGTGCAACGGTTCCACACAGCACACTTTACTTCAAAGTAGGTAAGCGCTTTCACGGATACTCTCTGCTTCTTCAGACCATAAATAACAAAAACTCCATTACAATACAACCATTTTAAATACTGGTCAACCAATGAGGTATGACTTACTGCATAAAATATCAAAGTTAACTCATTCATCACCACTGAATCTAAGCCACTTACCTACGTATTAAAACATATTAAAACACGTTATAATTCACAAATAGCTGTGATAATAATACAAACATAGTAAAAATCACAATAAAAACACATTGTACTGAAACCATGACACATATGCATAAAAATGCATATAAGAAATAATAATTCATCAAGATATAATGAATATAAAATATCTAAATACATGTCAGTGCGTAAAAGCAGCAATAGCAGTAACAATACCATTTCAATGTTTGAGAGCTCTGGCTCTCAAGAAAGGTTTCAATTAAACTTTGCTATTCAAACCTGGTGGCTTATCTGCTTGGAAGCGAAGTATCCATTTTTGCTCCACAGCCTCAGTTTTATTCTTAAGGTCCCCACCTCTCTTATTATCATACAAAATTTCCAAAACTAAGAACTTAAACTTATGTGTGGATCCTTGCTTAGCCACATGCATGGCCAAAGCGCTAGCGTCCTTTGCATTCCTAATATCTCTTATATGTTCAAGGATTCTATCCTTGAATAATCGATTTGTCTTCCCTACATAGAAGGAAAAACACTCAGTGCAATAACAAAAATAGATCACATTCTTTGTCTGACAATCAGCATAGAAAGTTCCATCTACCTTAAATCCTAATTGCGGATGTAAGAACTGTCCACCTGTAGGGACTCTACGTCTAGAGTGACAACGGACCTGTTAATACCTCCAAATAATTACTTAGGTCACTCAAAAATTCCTTGGTGTCTTTTAGAACAGTCTCACATTCATTCAGATAAACATACAAGTTCTTTTCCACAAATATTGAAAGAGGTTCAGTTGCCCAACCTTTGCTAGATACAATTGGTCACATTGGGGGGTTACACAAGTTCTTATGCACCTTCGGCAAACCATACACCATAGGAACCACTGGCTGATCGACCTTAAAATATTTGAATAATGATTCTGAAATCATTCCGGTGACCAATAAATCAAACAAAAAATTGCACTTTCTCTATTACTCCTTTCAAAACAATAGGAGATATTAATGTATATGTGCTTGTATCACACAGAAGGTTCATCATACTATTTATGTACATTTCTTTGTCTAACACCACAATACCACCCCCTTATCTGCTGGTCTTATTTCAACACTAATCAAATGTTTTAGTTCAAACAAAGCTTGTCTTTCATCCATAGACATGTTAAAAAATACCTTACTTTGTCCTTCTGCAAACTTTTCCCTTAACTATTTATCACATACATCAATAAATAACTCAATGGTGGGATCCATAGGTGGAACAAAAGCACTCATTTTTTTTGAAAATGCAACTTCCTTGCACAGTATCACTAAACATTGTCTTTAGGGTCAAAGTCCTACTAAACAAGCATAAATCTTGTAAGACATTCACTAATTTGGCTTTTTGAGCCGGAACGAACGTTAAGCCTTTCTTCAATAAAGAAAGTTGTGTCTCAGTTAGCACAGTTGAAGAACAACTTTCTTTATTGAACAAAGGCTTAATTTTCGTTCCGGCTCAAAAAGCCGAATTAGTGAATGTCTTACAAGATTTACTCGTTTGGCACTACTTTGACACTAAAGACAATGTTTAGTAATACAGTGCAAGGAAGTTGCATTTTCAAAAAAACAAGTACTTTTGTCCCACCTACGAATCCCACCATTGAGTTATTTATTGATGTATGTGATAAACAGTTAAGGGAAAAGTTTGCAGAAGGACAAAGTAAGGTATTTTTAACATGTCTATGGATAAAAGACAAGCTTTGTTTGAACTAAAACATTTGATTAGTGCTGAAATACGACCAGCAGATAAGGGGGGTGGTATTGTGGTGTTAGACAAAGAAATGTACATAAATAGTATGAATAACCTTCTGTGTGATACAAGCACATATGCATTAATATCTCCTATTGTTTTGAAAGGAGTAATAGAGAAGGTGCAATTTTTTGTTTGATTTATTGGTCACCGGAATAATTTCAGAATCATTATTCGAATATTTTAAGGTTGATCAGCCAGTGGTTCCTATGGTGTATGGTTTGCCGAAAGTACATAACAATTTGTGTAACCCCCCAAATGCGACCGACTGTATCTAGCAAAGGTTGGGCAACTGAGCCGCTTTCAATATTTGTGGAAAAGAACTTGCATGTTTATCTGAATGAATGTGAGACTGTTCTAAAAGACACCAAGGAGTTTTTGAGTGACCTAAGTAATTATCTGGAGGTATTAACAGGTCCGTGTTTCTTTGTCACTCTAGACATAGAGTCCCTATTTACTGTTATTCCTAACAGTTGGGGGATAGAGAATATAAGGGAACTACTATGTGATAAGAATGTTTATGTTGGTAAGGTTAGGCTCATCTGTGCCCTTTTGGAGATTATTCTTGAGAATAATGCATTTATTTTTGGAGATGATTATTATATATACAGAAGGTTGGTGTAGCTATGGGCACTGCTTGTGCCAATAGCTATGCCAAACTTTCACTGGTGAATTGGGAGGTTAAGAATGTCCTTTCCAACAACATGTACTGTGCCTCATTTAAATGGTACAAGCATTTTGTAGATGATATCTTTTGCTGTGGCATGATATTGAAGAGCGACTAATTGAATGTCTGCAATTTATGAATGGCTTGAGTCGTTTTTTGAAGTTTACATATAAGTATTCACCTAAAGAGATTGAATTTTTGGATGTGAAGGTGAGTAAAGATGATTTGTTCTCTGTTTCCACCACTATGTATAGGAAGAAAGTGAGGAAAAATAATGTGTTACATAATGCTAGTATGCATCCTAACCATACTAAGCTGAATGTACTGAGGATACATTTTCCGTACTATGCATTTGCACAATAATGATGACACATTGATGTTAGCACTAGCAACACTTAAGAAATTTGTGGACAGGGGCTACAAGGCTAGTGTTATTGATTTCCAAATTAAAGAAGCTTGGAAAGAAAGACAAGGGAGATGCAGACCCTATTTTGGTAATATTTCCTCCAATGCTCAGACAACTGATGTAACTAGTATGACTAGTCCAATTAACATTAGAACTGAGAACAATGAGAGGATTAGGATGCCTCTCACATTTGCTAGTAACATACATATGGTATGTGAAGTGATTAAGAATAATTGGGACATTCTTTCTACATTTCAAGAATTGAAAGGTGTGATAGGTCACCAACCCAGTTTCTCATTTAGGAACAACAGATCCCTGAAAAGTCAGCTATATTATAAGCCCCTTTGCCCTCAGAACTTTGTCCATTTGGACAGATTTGGGACTTATGCTTGTAGGAGGCGCATGGTTTGCATACATATACATACAGGTGGACAGTTCTTACATCCACAATTAGATTTAAGATAGATGGAACTTTCTATGCTGATTGTCAGACAAAGAATGCAATCTATTTTTGTTATTTCACTGAGTGTTTTTCCTTTTATGTAGGGAAGACAAATTGATTATTCAAGGACAGACTCCTTGAACATATAAGAGATATTAGGAATGCAAAGGAGACTAGCGCTTTGGCCATGCATGTGGCTAAGGAAGGACCCACACATAAGTTTAAGTTCTTAGTTTTGGGAATTTTGTATAGTAATAAGAGAGGAGAGGACCTTAAGAATAAAACTGAGGCTGTGGAGCAAAAATGGATACTTTGCATTCAAGCCGATAAGCCACCAGGTTTGAATAGCAACGTTTCATTAAAACCTTTCTTGAGAGCCAGAGCTCTCAAACATTGAAATGGTATTGTTACTGCTATTGCTGCTTTTATGCACTGACATATATTTAGATATTTTATATTCATTATATCTTGATGAATTATTATTTCTTATATACATTTTTATGCATATGTGTCATGGTTTCAGTACAATAAGTGTATTTATTGTGATTTTTAATATGTTTATATTATTATCACATCTATTTGTGAATTATAACGTGTTTTAATATGTTTTAATACATAGGAAAGTGGCTTAGATTCATTGGTGATAAATGGGTTAACTTTGATGTTTTATGCAGGAAGTCATACCTCACTGGTTGACCAGTATTTAAAATGGTTGCATTGTAATGGAGTTTTTGTTATTTATGATCTGAAGAAGTGGGGAGTATCCCTGAAAGTGCTTAGCTACTTTAAATTAAAGTGTGCTGTGTGGAACCATTGCACTTTTTATTTGTTAAGCACAAATAAGCAGTAGTAAGCATATGTAAGCATTAGTAAGCATGTTTAAGTGCATTTGCATGGGAGTAAGCATTGCCTACACAGATTAAACAAATTGAAGCTAACTGAGTGTAAGAAACTGTAACCAGAAGTAAGTACTGCTTAGCTCCGTGCAAACCCGCGCAAACCCTCTTACAACTGCTTTAAAGTGCCTTAATCACTCTGTATCCAACAGGCCGTGTTCTGCCCAGCAACAGAATAAACATCTCATGCAAGGCTCAAACTGAGGACTCTGCACACCATAGACAAAGTGATTAACCATAAAGCCATGCCAGATATAAATAAATCTGATGTTTTCAGAAACATATCATCCAGTCCAGTCATGCAACATACAGAGAATGTATACCAACATCTAGATGTATGTGTGTGTAAATATATTACTATCTAAACAGCTACAACATATCTCTATATGTAGATATATATATATATATATATATATATATATATATATATATATATATATTTCTAAAAATATATATAGTAATATATATGAACATTTATACGTGCAAATGCCTATATAGACACATATATGTGTCTACACCTATATGTCTACATATACACAGCAAGCTACATATGTGTACGCAGATATATATCTATGTAGGTATATACAGACATAGTTATATATATGTAAGCAGATATATATATATATATATATATATATATATATATATATATATATATATAGGTATATATGGCCATACATCTCCAGATATCAATGGCAGATTAACAAAAACACATATGTCCACATGCACCGTTAATGGGGTTGAGAGGCCCCACACACTATACATCTTGTACGAATACGCATCCCCCCCACAGCCAAACACATCCGCCCTACAATACACTACAAAGTGTTGCAGATCCTATAACCAGGACCTGACACGACATGGGCACAAGATATTATCAGTACTACATCCCACTTGTATGATGTCAGGCTGGTATTGGTAACATATCATGCAGTACAGTCTGCCTCCCATAGGAAATGTAAAATATGGAAGCCATCAACATCCCCAGGATACAGATAGACACAGATATGCAGATACAGATATACATATGCATACATACACACACACACACACATATATATATATATATATATATATATATATATATATAGATAGATAGATAGATAGATATAGATATACACAGCAGATATATGTACAGTAAGATACATATATAGAAGGTGTACACAATATGGAACAGCCACTATGCCTACAGTTAACACCTGAACAACTGGACACTGTATGGGCCACCCATACCAATGACAATCGTTGCCTGCAACATATACCCACAGAGAGGTCATACAAAAAGACACCACACACAGGTTTGCAGAAATGGAAAACCTTTAATTGTGTACTATTACAGTTCTATGTGCCATGTCATATAGCTGTTCAGACACTGACATCCATATAAACAGAGTAATGCAACTGTGAAACAGTTATACTAATACAGTAGTCTGGAAAGGTTCACAACTGTTGCTGCCCAGGCCAAGCCCTTCAGATTGTACAACAGTGAAGACAGACTGGGCCACAGGATACCAAACAATCAACAGTATGTAATGCAGGTGTATAGTCCAACAGCCTCTATCTACACTCTGTACACAATTACTAGGTGGTCATGTGACCAAATGGGGTGTAACTTTTACATAACAAGGCATAACTGACACCATCACAAGCACACTGATAAACAGAACAGTCTGTATGCCAGCAGACATTAGGATTGCATTAACCCAGTTTATGTAAGTAATGTAAATATAGGTGAAGTATATGGTACTGTACATCCAGACACCTTAAGGCAGCTCACCCCTGATACCCCCACATTTTGTAACAGCCTAGGTCATTTATGGTGCTCCCCCCCCAGACTCAATAATACAGGGCCATATAAAACTGTTACATACACTGGCCTCTGGAGTGCATAAGGGCACACATGTATTTTGTAGGTGAAGCCCACACATATATGGCCCCAGCCCCACCATATGTGTCGGGGATACAACAGCAGTGGACTGATGGCAGCAATGGCAGTGTGATATACTCACAGCTCACTACAGAACAACCTTTGACAGCATTTCATATGTGCAAAGCTTGGTATGTAGGTGGCGGACAGAGGCTGGAACACAGGCCCATATGTGGAAAACTGTTGCCATACACTAAGCAAGTTTCTGGTGTTACAGGAGAGTCTGCAACATATCCTCAGTCAGAGAATTGAGGTTAGAAACAGAAATGGATGAAGCCATGTACTGATAGCACTCAACACACACGCACACTGCCAGTGAAATATATGACACAGGACCTGTGTGGTGGACAGACAAAACATGATAGGCAAACTTCTGGCCACCAAGAGGATAGGCCCCCAGTTGAGAGCTATGCAGACAGACTGCATTCCAAGGTAAACTAGTATGTACACACACACCCTGTAGCACCAGTACTAGGCAAAGCATAACACAACTCTACTCACACTCTGTAGTTCCTGAACCTCCTACAAATATGTAGCTGGCCTGAGTGTGCCAGTTCTCCTGTAAAAGGTTTTGCTACCTGCTGTCTGTAACACTGATGCCCACACACAGGAAGGATGTCCATCACACAGGAAATATAAAGGGACCACGCCCACATGATGCAGGGGTTTAGAGTAGGTGGTTGCCATTACAGTGGTAATTGGAATTACTAAACATGGATAATTTTTATATATATATATATATATATATATATATATATATATATATATATATATATGGCTATCTGGATAATTATATGTAGATATATTTCCACCATATGTCCTGGACATGGAGTGTAGCCCTACCTCAGCCTGTATAGTCATGTCAGGTATGTATAGCAGGTATATTAGTAGACTATTGCTACTGTCATTGGGATTGTCTTCACAGACATGGGGTGTGTGGGAGATCACATCTGCTTATAACATGTGTGCCATTGGCTACTGACACACATCCTAAGGACATCATAGTAAAGTACCGCTGCTACCACGTAATGGCCCTGTGGACTGCAGCAGAGATATTGGCCAATATATCTGGACATTCTGACACACTCTGTACTGTCCAGAGGTATACACATTACCCCTTAGTGCACAACATGTGTACCATGCCTGACAATATGGATGTAGACAGCCATGTAGATGGGTATAACACATAACGACTGGTATAGATTTGCCAGCATAGGCTATGCATTCATACACCCCTGACTGGCCTGACACATAACCGCTGGTACAGGGGTGCCATGGCCACATACTACCCACTAGATATTAACATACATCTGTACAGCATACCACTGCTCTGTCTGACATACATGACTGTTAAGGAATGCCCGGCAGCAGTACATCTGGCAAGTATCTGCACATGACATCTCACTGGGTAAGTACACTAAGCTGCTAGGCATGTAACAATGCACTGTGCAGGCTACAGGCAGACTGGCTCAACACTGGCCTACATCTCCTGTGGGGGAATGCACATGTACCTGCATATATAGCGAGCTCTACAGGCATGTCACAGCACAGGGTAAGATACACATGTGAAAGTGCATAACCACAACCAATGTGAACACAGCCACATATGTTAAGCTAGCATAATATTACAGTATATAGACTATCTGTTCGACACCATCCTCATATGTGCCACTCACAGACTGACCCTACATATACTGGGCTGCTACAAAGTTTGGTCTGATGGCTGTCTGTGGTATGGGACATGTGTGTGTATGGCCCTACAAACATGTACGCCAATATGGTACCATACAGTGGAGTAGCATGTAACATCAGATAGGCGGGACCTAGAACAATGACATCTACCACAGTCTGTACACAGGCTAAAGTACATATTAACAATACACACACTGTCGACATTCACCATAAGTGCACAGACCTCAGTACTGTACAAACATCCACAGAATGTCCAGGTTATGTCATCAAATATAACCTCTACTGTACATAACATGTGTAGCAGTCTGATATCTCACTGGCTTGTTATCAGATATGATGACACTAATTATGGTGTACAGCACATATGCACCACTTCATGCATGACATATGTACAAAAGTTGACAGAGTTGTGGCTGGAAGCACATACACAGGGCCAATATTGACATGCTGCTGTGATAACCTCATACATTTACTGTTGTAACAGGGTTTGTTGCAACATGTGTCCTGTGAGGGATTTGAAGTCAGTAACTGTCAAAGCTTTCACCATCTACAGACTGCAATCCTCACACTACCTTCTGCAGTCCACAGATAGATGCTCTGTGGGTAACACATGAAACCAAAGGCACAACACACTGCCCAGTCTGCAGATGACCCTGCAGATGGGGATTCCTCATAAATATGGAACTGACATGGCAGGTATTGAGATATGTAGGACAGTCATATCTACACATACACTGTTAAACCAACATTACTCCAAATGCAGTATAGCAGCACTTACAGTCTGTAGTCAGGTCAGGCACATCCCCCTCCTGTGTGTTGCCCTGTTTCCACAGTGTATGTTGTTAGAGGTAAATGCCCAATCCATCTGAGATGCTGTTTGCCAAACAACTGATCTAGTTCCTGTTCACGGTGAATGAAAAGGGCCAACACCAACATGATGTTCCTAGATATAGGAGTGTGTTTCCATGCAATTGACTATGGGAATGTTACCACAGCTCTTCCACATGCAATAAGCTAGTGGAGGGCTGCAATGCGTGCAGAGGCCATCAGCTGATCATGAGCATCACTTAAAATACACATGCTGCTGCCTAAGCAAAGCAGATATAGGTCTCCACATCCACAAGAGAGGGAGTGAGAGTGGCAGACAGAGGCAAAGACAAGTCAGGAAGGGGTGGGAGAGTAAAACTTAAGCATGTTTGTGTCACACACCTACCAGCACAGGGTATCAAACTCTTGATGACTTTGTAGTGCTATCACAGTTTGATGCAGTTATTGGATGTGCCACATGGGTTACTTGTTATGAAGCCCTCAGAACATATATGTGATGGGAAGTGACAGCTGCAACAGGGATACCGTAGCTATACGGTAGGTGACGTACATATGCTGCCTGCATGAACAGATGCCAGCATCAACACAGCCTCACTCTCACAGGGATTCACACACATTGACACACTTGGCAGGGCCAAGATTATGACTCATCCATAGTGGGATTGCCACAACAAATCACTGTGCAGGTATCACAGGCACCACACGGGTCATACGGGGGGTTGTATGGGCAAAGGGAATGGGTAGGTGTCTGAAATCAGACAGCATGCTTCAGTATGCCCATGGGGGTTTTAGGGAGTGTGGATGTGAACATACGCACCATACAACACACACACACACACACACACACACACACACACACACACAAACACTCAGGATGCCAGTACTGACATGCATGGGTGCATGTCTGCATGGGTGTGTGGTGGTCGACTGTGCCAGATGGTTGTACAAGGCTAGGCGATGGGTATACCTTGGAATCAAGCCACATGACAATGGTCTGCATTGTGGCTCAGGGCTGTAGTGCCTGCAGTTGCCCACACAGGTGAGTAAAGTATCCCCCATCTAGTCACCGTGGTGTCTATTGTGTGTGGCCAATGCTATGCATCACTTGCCATATATGTGTTCCTTAGTCCATGACATGGACGGTGTCTTGATGTGCACACCTTCCACATGCATGTACAGTGACATGTGGAACTGTACCTGGGGTGTCTGGCCCATATTGTGAACACAGATTATCATCAGATGTGCCAGTCTTGCCCACCTGTGGCGGGAACTGGTAATGGGCAGCAGGTTTACCCTGCACCTACATTGATAGCATGCTAACGGCATTCCCTGGTGTCAGTGGCATCTGTCAATACAGGGCATGTTGTCAGGCATGGTATGTCCTTTGTGGGTCATATGTGTTGGCACCACAGGTGTTGCAGGTGTCTATTGAGGAACATGAGGAAGGTGCACTGTCTGCATGTACATGCATATTGGACAGATGGACAGGGTGCCATGCCCTCTGTAGCCCACAATCACCCCATAGTTATTATCACTGGCCAATAAGCAGTATACTACCCACATATTGACTGTTGCCTAGGCATGTGTGTGTGTATGAGACATGGGTTGAGAGTGTGCTCTGGGTAATACTGGGGTTGCTAACTGTGATTGCCTGACATTTATGTCGCATGCATGGGTATGGCTTTGCACCCCAGCCTCTCAGCTATTTTACATCTGTTATCCCTGTATGGTGGACATTGTGATATATATTAGGGCCACCATATAAGAAATATGCAAAACCTGCTCCATATTGGCCACAGCTCTCACAACCACCTCCACAGAGGATACAAGTTACAAACACACACCTGTCATGTCTGGGAGTAGAACCCCTACCTAACTAGTTTATTACACTACAGCACCATTAATTTACAGCATGTGCCACAGAGATTACTGGAGTACTCTGTCTCCAAAGGTGTATATCACATTGGATGACATCAGCAGGCTTGCCAAAGTGGGACATTCGAACTGTAGGGTGAGTGTGAAAAGCCTAAAATGCATTGCTCCCTACACAGACAGTGACACACACATAAAACATCCACAACTGACATGTGTGGGTATAGAACCCCCTAACAGCGATCTATATCACACTACAGCATGGAGTTGTTATAGGATGCACCAGAGGGATTATTGGTGAGCTCTTTCCCCAAAGGTGTATTTCACAATGAATGACACAAGCAGGATTGCCAAAGTAGCCCATTTGAAATGTACTGTGTGTGACTAGCCTAAAATGCATTGCTCCCTACACAGACAGTGACACACACACAAAACATCCACAACCAACCAACATGTGTGGATATAGAACCCCTACCAGAGGTCTATATCACACTATAGTATTGAGCTGTTATAGGACACATCACAGAGATTACTGGAGAATTCTTTCCCCAAAGGTGTATTTCACAATGAATGACATCAGCAGGATTGCCAAAGTAGACCATTTGAAATGTACTGAGTGTGACTAGCCTAAAATGCATGTGTCCCTACACAGACATTGAAACACACACAAAACATCCAGAACTGCCATGGGTGGGGATGGAACCCTACCACAGTTCTAAACCACACTACAGTAGTACACAGTTATGGCATGCACTACAGAGATTACTGGGCCACATCCTTCCCAGTGGTGTATTTCTAGGTGGGTGACATCAGCAGCCTTGCCAAAGTTAAGCATATGAATTGTAAGGAGTGTGTGTACCCTAAAAAGTATTGCTTTCTACACAGACAGAGTCAGACACACACATGCACTTGTCATGTATGGGATTAGAACATCTACCTAATTACTTTTTCACATTACAGCAGTATGCAGTTACAAGATGTGCTACAGAGATTACTGAGCTACAAGCTTCCCAGAGGTGTATTTTTAGGTGGGTGACATCAGCAGCCTTGCCAAAGTTGAGTATATGAAATGGAAGGAATGTGAGTACTCTAAAAAGCATTGCACTCTACACAGACAGACACACACACTTGCCATGTGTGGGATTAGAACACCTACCTAACTACTTTATCACACTATAGTAGTACACAGTTACAGGATGAGCTACAAAGATTACTGGGCTGCAGTCTTCCCAGAGGTGTATTTCTAGGTGGGTGACATCAGCAGCCTTGCCAAAGTTGAGCATATGAATTGTAAGGAGTGTCTGTACCCTAAAAAGCATTGCTCTCTACACAGACAGACAGACACACACACACACACACACACACACACACACACACACACACACACACACACACACACACACACACACACACACACACACACACACACACACACACTTGCCATGTTTGGGATTATTACACCTACCTAACTACTTTATCACACTACAGCAGTACACAGTTAAAGGACTCGCTATGGAGATTACTGGGCTACAACCTTCCCAGAGGTGTATTTCTATGTGGGTGACATCAGCAGCCTTGCCACAGTTAAGTATATGAATTGTAGGGAGTGTGAGTACCCTAAAAAGCATTGCTTTCTACACAGTCATACATATACGCAATCACACACACAAATGTCAAATATAGGGTTAGAACAACTACCTAACTACTTTATCATACAACAGCAGTAGGCAGTTACAGGATGCGCTATAGAGATTACTAGATACTAGACTATAGCATTCCCAAAGGTGCATTTCTAGGTGGATGACATCAGCAGCCTTGCCAAAGTTGAGCATATGAATTGTAGGGAGTGTGAATACCCTAAAAAGCATTGCTTTCTACACAGTCAGATGGACACACACTCATACATAACTGCCAAGTCTGGGGTTAGGACTCCTATCTAACTAGTTTATCACACAACAGCAGCACGCAGTTATGGGACATGCCATGAAGATTACTGGGCTACAACTCTCCCTAAGGTGTATTTCACATTGGATGACCTCATCAGGCTTGTCATAGTAGGGCTATGGGGAGGGCAGTGTGTGCATGGGCCACAACCCATTCATCTAGGGGTTGACATGCCACATGCAGGCACACACAGCATCATATTTAACAGATACGTATATACAGAAACTAGATGACTACTTCCTTGTACAGTCATGTTGCACAGCTGGCACGTGCACCACATAGTCTGTGATGCTGACAGATATTGGTCGCTAGTATCTGCAGTGAGTGACATCTGCGCCTCATGTGTTTGGGGCCCTTTGGCTGTGTGCTGGGTGGGACAGGCCTGAATGGCTCCTTGTCACAGTCACCCTCTTTCACACATCTATGTACGTCTACCTTTGGCTTATTATAGTCTGTTGTCCTGACATATATGCCTGTATTTCTATCCACTGTGTGTGCAAGACATGAGTGGTGCATACTGATGAGTGTCTGCACTAACAACTGCAACTAACAACTGCAACTGCCAGATATGTCTGGTCCACTGGTGTTTGCAGACATGGCCTTCATGTGTTAAGTGTGTGAGCATGCCCAGTATGGCCATCTGTATTGAATGTGCGGATCGTGTCCAGGTAGTTTGTGCTGCAGTGCTGACCTTTGTGTTGTACACCGACAGGTAGCATGCTGTCTCTGCAGGGTATCCATCAGTCATTTGGCTTTGACTGTTACTACATTTCTGCATAGCAGGGGGGGCACACCTGACTGTTCTTACATTTCTACACAGGAGTGGGGGGCACATCTGACTATTACTACATTTCTACACAGGACTGGGGGGCACACCGGACTGTTATTACATTACTATGCAGGATGGGGGGGTACACCTGTCTATTTCTACATTTCTACACAGGGTTGGGGGGTACACCTGACTGTTATTACATTAGTATGTAGGATGGGGGGGCAAACCTGACTATTACTACATTTCTACACAGGATTGGGGGGCACACCGGACTGTTATTACATTACTATGTAGGATGGGGGGCACACCTGTCTATTTCTACATTTCTACACAGGGTTGGGGAGCACACCTGACTGTTATTACATTATTATGTAGGATGTGGGGGGCACACGTGACACATGTACACATTTGCTATAATTGTACTGGTATGTCAGGTACTCCATTTCATTCTGTATTGCTAACTATCATGCTGACTAGAGTCATACCAGTTTACTACAAATCGTAGCTTTGGTTACCCTATATATTGTTGTCTGACTTCCTACCCTTCAGGACTAACATCCCACTGCCTGCCCTGCTGTGGTCTGTCTGTGTCAGCCTGGGGGGAGGTTAACCATAGCCATCATTCAGGGGCCATGGCACAGGGTCTGTTTGGGTTTGTCTACACCTATCCTGCTGGCTGAGACTGTTGTTGGGTATGTGAACCATCCTGACTGATATGTGTGGGTCATATGGACACACATGTCACTTGGCACATTTCCTGCAATAGGTTTTGTCACCCCTGTGTAGTACTGGCTACTATGGTGACTCCAGTATGTGTTACAGATGTCATGGTGCCACTATGGGTGTCTACTGTCTGCTGCCATAACATTCAGCCACCCAATTCCCTTGCATGCTCACATCCATACCATAGCTACTGGTAATGACACATTCTACTCCATTTAGCAATTGGTAGGTTGATTGACTTACCTTGAGGGTATGCCAGATTTGTGGATGGTGCTGGAGGGCTGCCTATGCCAGATGCACATAGTACACTCCCTACACATGGTTGAGCACAGGTAGTGTCATGTTTGGCATCCCTTTTACTGTATGTGCGAGTCAGAGAGAGGTGTCATTCCCTGTGTCCCTTCTGTGTCAGTGCATGTGCTATGTGTTGCCTCTTTGCCAAGGCCAGGGCATACTGGGCATGCCTCCTTCTGCCTACTGGGGGCAGGCTCAGGTTGTTCCTCCTATGGGTCACTCTGTGCCTGTGCAGGCCTTGGCATTGGTGGGGGGCTGTGTGGCCATGCCCCATGCTGTTCCTGCTGCAGCTGTTTCTGCAGGATCATATTGTGTAGCATAGCACATACCGTAACAATTTGGGTACATGTAGTTGGTGAAAACTGCAAGGCTCCACTGGATGTGTCCGGACACTGGAACCGTGACCTGAGCATCCCAAAAACATGCTCTGTTATATGTCTGACCTGTGCTTGTGCCTCATTATGGTGTTGTTGTTCAGCTGTGTGTGCATTTTTGATGGGTGTCATCAGCCATGACTCAAGTGTGTACCCAGCATCCCCCACTAGGTGACCGTAGGGGATGTCCCCATTGGCAAATCTCTGGTACAGCTGCATCAGATGCCATATGTGGGAATCATCATAGCTTACAGGCCAGCCAGCACACATATTCATTATAATGCCCTGGGCTTCACATATGACCTGGCAGTTGATGGAGGGGATGTCCCTGTGATTGATGTAGGCCCTACCCTACTCACTGGGTGGTGCTTTGATGCATATGTGCGTGCAGTCTATAGCACCCACTACCTCAAGGTATTCTGCTATTTGGTGGAAGAGACACATATTGCTGGTCAACACCTCATGGGTGATGAGGAAATATACGTGCTCACTGGCATGTGCTGACATGGCATCCAGGAACTGGTGGAATACTCTGGATGCTGATGGCTGTGAGATCCCCATGATATCCCCAGTTGTGCTTTGGGAGGTAACTGTGGTTAGTATACCTAGGCCTACACATACCTTGGTATCCACTGGGATGGGTTCCCCTCGGTCTGTTTGGTGTGTCAGGTGTGGCTGGCACAGCTCAACAATTTGTTGTAGGAGGTCTCTGTCCACCCTATAGCACTCCATTATCTCCAGCTCATGTAGCCCCTGGTAGGTTACCCTGGGTCTGTACACTCATCTCCATCTCCTCACTGTGGGTTGTTTGGCATCATTCACATCCTCACCACCCTCAGCCTCTTGCACATGTTGTTCTGTGTTGCCTGCTGCAGCCCTTCTCATTTTGTAGGTTTGTTTGTTAAAATTTCCCAGCTTGTATACACCGGTGGTTTAGAGTGAAGGAAAAACCAGAAGGGAAGGTGTTTGCTTAGTTTATAGTAGTGTTCTGGGCTGGGCTGGTCTGCTGCCTATGTAAGTGGCTGATTCTGATACAATTCACCTGTCAGCTAAGCTAGTTCTCCTTGATTACCTTCTTACTGCTGTTTTCATTTCCCATTGCCTCCCTGTTTAAGCCCGTGTGAGCGCCGCACAGAGTGCTCAAATGTGCACACTGCTGCTATTTCCTGGTTTAAATTCTTTTTTCTTCCTGTAAAACCCGGTGTGTGGCATGCACACCCGCCTAGGCTTTGTAAATAGTGCTAGGCAGGTTTAGACACACCCCTAGCTTAGTTGTGCTAAGCTAGGAGCAAACCCGAGCCACACGGCTCCAATCCGCTTACAGTATGCCTGACACCCCCCCCATGATGTCACCTACCTCCTAGGCTTGCACCAAGCTATTCCTACTCTTACACTGTTGGGACCAGACTCACATGCTGGGGAAACTGGGATTCACTATCCTTCCCCTCATTTGCATAGGATTGCCTGCTAATACAGTTACATGTTTCATACTGAGCCTCCCCTCTTAGCAACCACTACTCATTGGCCAGGTTGTCTTCTACCTGCCATTGACTTGCTTGGCACAATACTGATTTTAGTTAGAATGCTTATTTTAGGTTTATTTTATTATTTTCCCCCCGATCCCATTTGAGCGCCACTGCCCTATGCTTAAACAGCTGAGAGCGGCTAAAAAAAAAATAAAAGTTGCTTTTTTATATATTTAATTTTTTTGCTTGCAATGCCAATGGCCTTATACTTGGCCATTGGCATGCTTACTACTTGACATGCAGCCTTTATTCAGAGCTGTCATAGCACCATTTTGGATTTTGCAGAAATGTACTCTGTTACTAACCGAGTACATTTCGGCAGATAGCACTAGTCTTGCACGGACTGTAGCAAGCTTCCTGGATTGCAAAATCACCTCATTTTCATAGATTTCACCTGCAAATGGGACGATATACATACCAGGGCTTAGTCCATGCAAGATTAGTGCAGGAGCACTTGGGCACGCCCCTGCAGGCTGTTCCTGGATCGCACTGCAGACATGTTGCCTGCTTCAGCTCCTGCACTGATCTTGCACTCTGTGCAAGTTTTTGAGAATCCGGGGGAGTAACTTTCATAGATTTGATTCTATAAAACCCTCCAAATAATTAAGTAAGGCTGAACCATCATTTTTCCTTCTATTATGTAGGCTTAAGTGTGTATTTAGCAAACAGCTGAAAAGTGTCTTAGTTTGTAGTTATATAGCTGCTTGTATTGATTGCTTCACCAACAGCACTGACTGCATGACAACTATGCTTCTAAGACACAGTGAACATTAGAATATTTACCATAGGTTCAAATGTTCATAGGAGGTTACTAAGCTATTGGTCCTAGGGCCTTTATAAGCTTAGCCATGTTATACCCTTGTTTCCTTAGAGAACGAGTTGCATGGTCTATATTTGCAGTGTAAGTCTATGATCAGTGTGATGAGGTGAGGTATTGCCAACTATGCAAGGAGAAGTAGTGTAGTGGATGTATAACATATGCTAGCATATCTAGCTGGAGTTTTGTAAAGAATTGTATGTCATTTGTATATCAAACTGATTTGTACAGGTGCTTGTGTTGAAAATGTATTTGTAAAGTTGATTGTGTTAAAAATGTACCAACAGTGGGTCCTGCTGGACAGAAAGAAGTTCCCCTGTATGTCAGACTGTATTGTAAATGTTGAAATGAATACATTGTAACAGAGGATACTAGAAGAGAAGAGGTTAAACTCAGTCCAGCTAACTTTGAAAAATAGTCTGAAATTAAATTACCTAGTTAAGGCCATAAAAATTGTATCTTGCAGTTCTAATTGCAGCCAGAGACTTAGGGTGAACTAATTGCTACCCTGGAAGGGTGGGAGTTTTTGAAATGGTTTTATAACTTCCAGATGCTATAACACATCTTAGCAAAGCTCTATGTGTGTGTATGATGATACGTATGTGCTAGATTCAGGTTGCATTTCTAGTAAAGGGGGTAGTGTGGGAACCAGAGTCAGATGGCCAGATGGATGTGATGTCATTCTGTAATCCAGCACTGAAATGGTGTTTTAATAATAAATGAGACAGAAGTCTCAGAGCAGTCTGTTTTTGAAATCTGTCAAATAAGGACCATTCATCTACGTCATCTTGCCTTGCTCTAGTAAATGAACTTGCAAACAGTAATTCTTTCGATCAGTCTGAAAAGTATAGTGAGATTAGTTAAGCAATGTTTTTTCTGTATATGTGTGAACCTTTCTATCTGTGTTATTTTTAATATCTCCTTTGATTGAAACTCTGGTGTTTATTGTAAATAGATATTTCATATTTTCATGCTCTTTTGTTATTCATTATTAAATATATTTAAACTTGTCCTTGTGGATGGTCTTTTAGACAATATTTTAACCTTTGAGAGTACTCATATTTATTTGGTGACACTGTGGCCACTCCTGAAAACCTTGCATTGGTCAAATACTACCATTTGTATTAGTATTAATTTTACTCAGTATGATTGGGTACCCTTGTAAGACCCTTAGAGTATCTGGCTTTGGAGAAATTCTGGTGCCAGTATCTACCTTATAGTCTGGGCAGAGGAGGCATAGCTGATAAATCTGTGCCAGCTTTTCCCAGCTGTGTATATGTGTGTGTGTGTGTGTGTGTGTGTGTGTGTGTGTGTGTGTGTGTGTGTGTGTGTGTGTGTGTGTGTGTGTGTGTGTGTGTGTGTGTGTGTGTGTTTGTGTGTGTGTGTGTGAAAATCAAATCTCAAATCAAAGACTGTGTGTGTCAGCTACTTGGAGCAGAGATAGAGAGCACTGGTTTCACAGAGAGGGTGGAGGAGAACTTGGCTTGGAACACTCAGCTGAGGACTCAGCTCTACAGTTGTGGTCAGTGTGGAGTCTTATTTTGGGCCCAGTAAGAGAGACAGGAAACCCAGCCCCAGGACAGGAGCATGTTCCCTGTGTGCTCTTAAGGGAAATTGTGCTTTGTGTAGAGAGCTGCATCTGAAAATACTGTGTGTATCAATTTTTATTCCAAGTGAACATACCACACCTCTGTCAGTGTTGAGGATTGAGGCTCCTGAATTACTGGCCCAGAGTAGGGACATCACAATCAGCACCAACTGCCCTTATCCAAGAGGGACATAGATGACACTCCCAGGGTAAATTTACAGTATCCCACCCAGTTGTCTAAGTTAAACTTAAATGGGGTCATTGAGGAGCTATGTTTTTTGTGGATTGGGATTTTGTTCCAGAGGAGTGGCAATCTCTGGGAGACATATCAGCCTCTCCAGCATGTCCGGTTAATGTCACAGGCTAGGTTAAGATCCCTAGAGTGAGTGAATATTGTCCCATTTGACATGCAGATGTGCAGAATTTCCATTAGGGCAGGGTCTGAGACTGCTCTGTAGGTCAGGCACAAGTCGCGTCTCAGCAGCCTATAAGAAACAGAGTACAGTGACAGAGCCTTCAGTCTGTCCATGTAGGTCATGTGTTGAAGTCCCTAAATTTTCTTGGTGAGAAACTTCTGAGGTCTCTCCAGCTGCTTCAGGTATCTGGTGAGGTGCATACAGAAGGGAGCATTGTACTCTATTAGTGGTCTGATGAGGGATGAGTACAGGGGAGTTATAACATCCTTAGCTCCAGATGCGATGCCCTTACTTATGAGATGTGCAACATAGAAGGCCTTCAATATCACTGTGGATACATGGTGATTGAAGTTAATCAACCTGTGTTCCCAAATCTGTCTCCACAGGGTTTGAGTTAAGGGGAGGTACTGTCAATATTGTCATTTGCAGGGATTTTCCCTTTGTTGAAAGGGATGATAATGTATTTTTTTGCATTTAGTTTAAGTACGTGGCTTTGGCATTGATCATTTGCCTGTGTAAGCCCTTTTTGTAGTATGTCAACATCGTTGGGGGCTCAATGATTGCACCCAATTTGCAGTCATCAGTGAACTTGGTAAGCCATACGCCATCTATTTTCACCTGGACTTCTGAGAAATAGATTCCGAACAGTAGGGGCCCTAGCACAGATCCTTGTGGTACACTACTGGTAACTGGTCTTCTGGTAGAGGTAGAATCCCCAACTCTGACTGTATGCATTCTGTTGGTGAGTCAATTGTCTCCCCATGCTGTTCTTTTTGATGTCTTTCAGTGTGACAATCTAATAAGCAAGCAATCTTACCTTTCTCTATTTTCCCTGCTTTCTGTTTAGACTGCATACTCCCATGTGTGTGTGTGTGTGTGTGTGTGTGTGTGTGTGTGTGTGTGTGTGTGTGTGTGTGTGTGTGTGTGTGTGTGTGTGTGTGTGCATGTTTATATTTATATATATATTATATATATATATATATGTTTATATATATATATATTTTTTTTTATATATATATATATATATATATATATATATATATATATATATATATATATATATATATATATATATATATATATATATATATATATATATAAATAATTATATCATGAAAGGTAGAAAATTGAAAAGAGAGAGAATCAAACAACATAGAATGACTCATTAGAGTGAATCACAAAATACTGAATAATTTCTTCCCATTCCCATTAAAACAAATCCCTACTTTAGTAAACCCTGGCTATAAAGCAAAAATCAAGTGCTGTCTCGGTAGTGATACTGTTAGGGAAAAGGATTTTAGTAACATAATATGTATGGTTAGAATTAAGGGCATCGGTAGGTGACAGGGTTAGGGTTAGCACATACGAGTAAGGTGGACAGTGCTAACCATAATCATAACTCTAGTCATTTATTTATTGACATTTGATTACCAGGAAAGTCCGACTGGGTAGAAGGCCATTTTTAGCAGAGGCCCAGGAAGAAAAGCTTCAAATTATTGCAAAACATTTTAAGCAGAATAATTTTACAATCTTCAAAAGTAAAACAAAAACATCTGCAGTTTAACACATTACATCCAAGTGATGCCTCCAGGTGCATCTGCAGTTAAACTCCTACTGATGCCTCTAGGCATCAAATAGTGCTTGTTCATATTTGCATCAATGATACCAAAACCATGCTACGTACATGGTTTTAAAGGATTTCATGTTAAAGCTTACACAATACAAAACTTAAATGCATTAATGTTTGACCTCTGTCTAGTGCAGGTAAATAGATATTAACTATTATTTTTTTATGATATTAATTTATACAGATATAATTTTGACATTTTTCTAAATATCTCAACAACCAAATAACACAGACAGAACTTAGCCTCATATGAAAGCTCTCAGCTAGATGAATTAAATGCTGCTAACAATACATATGTAACTTGAGTGGGAGCTGAGATATTGTAAGTTGTTTACAAAATATTACAACTGTAATAGTTACTGTGTTAACTGTGACTTATAAAATTCAGTTTAAGGCCTAGAAACCAAAAGAATATGACCACTATAAAAATGGTGCTGAAGAGTTTTCCATTTATACTTCTTTCATAATCCCTATGATTCAAGAGATATGAATATCTCAGAAAAGAAAAAATACCTCCAACAGGATGAACAAATGGAACCTCCTTAAGCAGCAAAATTCCAAGCAAAAAAAAAAGTTCCAATGACCAAGGCGGTTGAAGCAGAACTAATTTAATGACACAGTAAGTGCTTTCAAACACAAGGTTTTTCGTTAGTCTGAATAAAATAGCACCATCATAATCAAGAATTTAAACAGTTACACAGCCAATAAAAACATGCAAACGATCATCTATGTAAATCTCTGGATTTCAAAACCAGCCATAAAGAGACCCTGTCATTTAACCCTGGTTTTCTATCAGCACAGAACTTACATATCCAGTAAAGTTCCCTTTCTTCTGTGAAATTAGTAAAGTCACCACCTCTTAGTCCCTTGCAGACTATTTTCAGCACTTTAAATTTAAAGTAATGTAAATACCCTGACTCAGGCACATGCTTAGCCACAGCATTTGTTAAATCAGCCTTCTTTATAGCATATTTATGTTCATGAATTCGCTCATACAAATCCTGTTTGTTTTGTCCAAGTAGAAACTTTCACATACTGTACATGTTGCCAGATAAGTAATATTTCTAGTCTTACAATGTGCATGTAAATTAAACACAAACTCTTGTCTAGAAATGGGGTGCATAAATACATTAGATGTCTCAATAGATGGACAGTGTTTACAATTTCTACAGGGGACAGTACCAAGGATGGGATGTTCACCAGGCATGTCACCTTGGATATGCTTATAGTCCCTATAGCAAAGCCATTGTTTCAAGGACTTTTTATTTTTCTAAGTATAGTTGGGTCTAACACCTATAATATATCTAATTCTATCATCTGTGGTCAGGATACCCCAATTAGCATCCACCACATGTCTGATCCTTCTAAAATCACTTGCAAAAGTCAAAACTAATGGCATATTATTAGGCTTCCTAGTTACAAATCAATGTTCTTCAGTAGCCCTATTGGAAAAATAGGGAAAAGCTGAAGTGGTACTGTCCACTGTAAAAATTGTAAACATTGTCCATCTATTGAGACAACTAATGTATTTATACACCCCATTTCTAGACAAGAGTTTGTTTTAATTTACATGCACATTGTAAGACTAGGAATATTATTTATCTGGCAACATGTACAGTATATGAAAGTTTCTACTTGGGCAAAACAAATAGGATGTTGTATGAGCGAATTTGTGAACATAAATATGCTATAAAGAAGGCTGATTTAACAAATGCTCTTGCTAAGCATGTGCATGAGTCAGGCTCTTTACATTACTTTAAATTTAAAGTGGTGCAAATAGTCTACAAGGGACTAAGAGGTGGTGACTTTACTAATTTCACAGGAAGAGAGGGAACTTTACTGGATATGTAAGTTCTGTGCTGATAGAAAACCAGGGTTAAATGACAGGGTCTCTTTAAGGCCTGTTGTGAAATCCAGAGAGTTACATAGATGATTGTTTGCATGCTTTTATTGGCTGTGTAACTGTTTCAATTCTTGATTATGATGGTGCTATTTTATTCAGTCTAACGAATAACCTTGTGCTTGAAAGCGCTTATTGTGTCATTAAATTAGTTCTGCTTCAACCGCCTTGGTCATTGGAACTCTTTTCATGTTTTTACTTGGAATTTTGCTGATTAAGGAGGTTCCATTTGTTCATCCTGTTAGAGGTATTTTTTTCTTTTCTGAGTAAACAGTTCTATGTCCTCCTCAGGATCCATGGCTGGTTGTTCTACTCACTCTGTCTCTTTGGAGTCAGGTTCTGTTCTGCTTCCATGGAGAGATCTAAATACTGATAGTATCTTGAAACTACTACAGCTAGAGGATGAGAATCCTTTGTTACTTTTTGCCTCTCATGCTACTGGAAATGCGATGCCCCAACAGTCTGTTGTGAAAGTACCACCACAACAAGAGATTAAAGGTTTGGAAAGTGACTTATTTAAGTTAAAGCACCTTCAATGGTAGAGACTGCATATGGAAGCATGTCTATATCACCATGTAATTCCAAGGGGCTTAAGAATAACTCTAATGCCTATGTATGGTGATTTTTATGAGAGCTTACTTTCTAAATGGCAAAGGTTGAATTTAAAATATAGCTTTGGCTATATCCGCTTGCTTATTGACTTCTTTAAACTTGTGGAAAAAGAGTTAGCTGCTGCTATTGATGCTATAAAGCAGCGTCTGTTTAATAACTTTGACCATGAATTGTGTTTGCTTGCCTTTTATGATGTAGCTGACAGCGTTTCCGCTTATGAAAATAGACTTAAAAGTCAAAAAATGAAGAAGCTGGTTCGTGACCAATGTGATTTTCTGCAAGGGAATGTTTTTACTTGGCCTCGTTTTGATGACACTAGAGAAAATAGTAATGCTGGTGTAATACAAACACGAGATGTTGAGCAAGTGTTTTCGCAAACTGAGACTTTAAATTTGCCGTCTGTTGTCTCAGCCAATGATCAGGCTTCAATGCCACTTCACAAATCAACTACGTTAGCTGAATCAGCTGACGTAATTACCGTTTCACAGCAGCAGGATGTGAGAAGGAAGACTGGGTCATCGCATCAGGTTTTTGGGGATCTTCAACTTCCTCTGATGATAAAACAAGTAAAGCAGAAGTAACAGAACAGAGAAAGAAGCCCAAGCAGGGGAAGAAAAAGGGGTTGATAGCAATTCAAAGAGATGCCAGGTCGGACTCTGAAGTGCATGTGAAACATGACGTAGGGTGCTTGATTCTAAATTTTTCTAAAGTGGTACTGTCTTCAGCTGAGATTTTGTTACTTGAAAGCGGACTGACTTTTGTACCTGCAGAGAGGTCTAACCTCTCTGAAGTTCTTATTAGTTTAAAATTGTTTATTAGAAATGTTTCCTTAAAGCTGTACTTTAAAGAAAATGCAAGTGTAAATAATGCCTTGTCTTTTAGAAAACTGAGTACTTTTCCAACCACCTTTAGATTCTACTTTAGAAGTTTTTAGCAAGAAATGTGAAAACAAGCTTTTCAATCTACTCTCTGTTTGGCCTTCTAGTTATGTTAACAATATAGAGGGGTATGATTTTTATAAATTGAGTAAAGAAGAAAAGTCTGCTTTGTCAGCTCTACAAAAAGATGATACTGTTATTTTTTAAGAAAGTTGATAAAGGTGGAGCAACTGTGATTCTGGATCAAGAATTTTATGTGAATTCTATTTTGTCAATGCTTAGTGACTCAAATGTTTATGAAAAGGTAAACACTGACTATATATGGGATATACAGTGTTCTATTTTCTTTACTGTTCGTGATTGTCTTGAGAATTTTTTAATTACAGAGCAATTTGCACAGTATTTGAATGGTAAGTACCCTATCACACCCGTTTTTCAGGGTCTTCCAAAGATCCATAAAGATTCCCTTTCACCACCTTTTAGGCCCATAATCTCAGGTAGGAAATGGGTGACTTAACCCTTTTCAATTTATATTGATAAGCAGTTACGTCCTTTGCTGAAAAATGTTAAAACTGTGTTGAATGATACACAACAGTTTCTTAAGGACTTTTTTCAGTTTGTACAGGGGAATGTTACTAATTTGAGTAACTGTCTTTTAGTTACACTAGATGTAGAATCTTTGTTCACCTGTATACCTAATTTGGAAGGTATTAATATGGTAAACCCCTGGACTTACTAATCTTCCATGCAGGACTAATCTTGTCCTGCATGGAAGTGGTAGTTTAAGAGGAGGACAGCAGCATGCCATGCATATTAATGAAGGCGTGATGCCTGAACTCCTAATGCTACACAGAGCATGGGCGAGTGCAAGGAGCATGTCTGAGAGCAGAATAAACACTCCCCTGGAAAGTAGAACAGAAGAATGTGTAAATAAATGAGCGAGACCACTCATAAGTGTCCGCATATCCCCACCAACAGTTCCCATGTGTTCAGCAGCAGCAGTACACTTAAATAAAATGAAGAAACCCTTGTAGTTATATTTTTTTAAAACCCTGAGTACAGATAACAGTAGGTGAGCAGGTTTGCCCATCGCTTAGCTATGGTTAAAGCAGCTGAAAAGACTGAAGATGATAACAAGGAATATATATGTAAATGAAACAGCACAGCAATAGTGTAATGGTTAGAGCATCTGCCTAACGAACAGGTATTCCCGGTTCATGTCCCACTGCAGCACATATCATTTTCCGTGTAAAATCTGTATATGAACATATCCTCACATCTTTTTGCCATATAACCTGCATAATAGCATTTAAATGTGAACTGGAGTACTGCATTAAATGCACATGTGAAGTGTCACTGTCATAATGAATAAGGCACAGGTAAGCCGGTTTAAGCATAAATAAGCAGTAGTAAGCGTGTTTAAGTGTGTATGTGTGGGGGTAAGCATTGCCTGCACAGATTAAGCAAAGTAGAAGCTGAGTGAAAGAAGCTGTAACCAGAGGATAGCAGTGCTTACCATTGTGCAAACCCATGCTAACCCACTTACAACTGCTTTAAAGTATCTTAATCACTCTGTATCCAATGGCCCATGTTCTGCCCAGCAACAAAATAAACTGCCTCTGCAAGGCTCAAACTCAGGACCCTGTACACTATAGTCACAAAAGTTAACCACTAAGCCATCATAGCAACAGATACTAGTGAGGTATCAGCAAACTAATCCTCACCACAGGAAAATCAAACCAAACATGTGAGCTGAATCTATGTACAGTGTGAAGTGGTATAACCTTCTACATAACATAAATATGAACTGGAGCACTGCAATAAGCATAGATCTGAGGTGTGATTGTAATAAAGTGTAGAAGTCCCCAGGTCCCCATACAGTGTATGTACCCATGAATCATGGACACCAGACACATATATAACCTGTAATGAAGAATAAATCATTGCCAAATATAGTGATAATTAACTATTAAGCAATGCTGACAGCAGCACAGCTCAAGTTAGTAAGTGTATGCAATGTATAGGGGAGCCAATTCAATCTGCCTAGTAGTATACCACTTTAAGCAATGCCAACCTTATGTAAGCAAATGTGCCCCTAGCTTAGCCTTTTCAAAACGGGCCAATCATGGGAAAGTGCGGGAAAATGGCCGTATTTAAACCCCACAGGCAGGAATGCTTCTCATAACTGGTTGTAGCTTCCTACTGCAGGCAGAATGGCTGGTGTGGGTGAAGGCACTCGATTTAGAGTGCAGCTCTGGGGCATCCAGGAGTCAAAAATCATGGTATGGCTCCTGGTAAAACACCATGATCAGAGACTACTGCAGGGCCAGTACCAGGGCTCGCAGTATAAAACAGAGGCCTGGGACAGTCTTGACCATGACCTCACCAGTGCCACAGGTATCCCCCAGACTGGTGAGCAGGTCAGGCACCACCATGCTGACCTGAAGCGGTGGAGGGGGGGAATGTACTGGAACAGTGGATCCAGGAGTCTCGGCAGATGCCCAATGCCTTAGTACTGAGTAAGTACTCATTCTACTAAGTAGTAAATAATTGCCTAGCTTGTGTATACTATGGATAGGTATGGCTAAATATCACTGCATTTCTCTGACAGCTGCAGATGAATGGGCTGCGAACAAGCAAGCCCATGATGCTAGGCTGCAAAGGCTGCATCGCGAGGCAGGTTAGTAATCAGTCTGCATGTACTGTCATAACAAATAAATATAAGAGCCTTAGAAAGTGTTGTACCAGTAGAAATAAATGTGTAATAGTTTGTGAATAAAGGTATAACCCTTGGAGTGCTTCTGTTTACTCTTCTCTTATATGTTGGTGATCTGTTCCATACTATAAATAGAACTGTTGTATCTTAAGCAGTGTCACCCACACCGTGGTATGCAGATAAAATGGGTATGAAGTCCTGCATAAAAATGTTGGAAGTGCCAAGAGGTCAGTCATGTTGTACAAGTTAGGGAGACTTAGGTAGAAAACAGTCAAAAGCCTTACATCAATTCCCTGATAGCACAGTATACTTTGATGTTAGCTATAATTGTTTGTGACACACAGCAGGGGATTAAATCCTGTGAGTGTTATATATTGTATACATAATCATACCCCACAACTGTACAGATTTTGATACAATGTTCAGATAGAAAGCTACAGATTTTGATGCAATGTTCAGATAGAAAGCTGTATGCATAATTACACCCAACAACAGTACAGAATTTGCTAGAATGTTCAAATTGTAAGTTGTATGCATATTCATACCCCACAACTGTTCAAATCTGTCCAGTATTTCCAGATAAATGGCTCATATCACCAGCTTGGTACCCTGTTTGCCTGAAAATCCAGTGTGATAATCCATGAAATGTAGGCAGCTGTCAATGACATATAACTGACAGTCAAACGTGCACATAGTCAGAGAATGTATATGAAAACAAACCTGTCATTCTAGCACCTCATCCAAAGTGTATGACAGCAATTCTCAACATATGTTGCAATAACACCTGCAGCCTGTCACGTCTGTATGTAAGACCCAGGTCACGTATATAATAATCTATAAACATACCAGTGTACAATATAAGGCCATTGTGTAGTGCAATAATACATATAAGAGAAAGATCACTGCAGTGACTGAGAATGTTGTGAAAACTACAAGGATATATTAGTTGTTAATTTAACTCTCTCTCTCACCTCTACAATATTGTGCATAATAACCCAATGATACTCCTCAGCTGGTATGTGTACACTCCAAACTTTTGTTGGGACATATGTCCTAATGGTTTATAAATATTCACATTTGTTTCTATGCATGTCCATGTTGAAATACACCCATACTGGTGGCCTGTTGCCATCAATGAAATCTGCATGCTCCTGTAATGGCCACTGTTGTTACATATATGCATGTGTTCTGCTTGCTCTGCAACTGTGTTAAATATGGTGTGTTGGGTTAATGGGAATACTTATGCATGCTGTTATAACTAATCCTGAATGCTGTTGACTGTTACTAACCCATATCTGTCATAAACCTGCGACAACACAGCTCATATGGGAAGGCCGGTCCCAGTGGACCCACCTGTCCAACCTCAGCTGGCCATGGCACCAGGCATCAGCACATCTGGGGCCCAGCCTGGGACTTCCTCCTCCGTGGGCCCTGCGCCACCTTCAGGTGGAACTGCTGCAGGGGATGGGGCTCGCCCCCCCCCGGAGTGGGCGCGAAAGGGAACTTGTCACCCGTCAACAGGTCTGGGCCGTGGTGCATAGGGAGCTTGATCTGGAGTATCAAGAGTGGCTACGCCAGCTTGTGGGCCAAGTGGCACTATTAGAGGGTGAGCCTGCCCCTCCTACATAGCCCCCAGCACAGCCGCCTTTGGGGCCGTGAATGTGCACTGATGACTGCCCATGGATGGGGACATCAGTCCCACTGTTTCCAGTTGGGGGCTCATGGGCTTGCGACTTCCAAACAACCCTCCCCATCCAAGGTGTTTACCCCCCACATGTGTCATATACCAGCCCTGTATGCATCTTGTGTGTCTTGTCTGTTAACATACCCAACCTACCTTCCCAAATATACCTACTACCCCTCCCCAACATCCCACTCTCACCTGAAAAAAAAGGGCAATCTGTTCCCACAAAAAAATCTCGCCCCATACATAGCTGTCCATTTTGCACACATGTCCACTGGACACATGTTATCTGGTCTAATTAGCATCACAATGAATATATGTTGTCCTCACCCCACTCACAGGGGTTTGAGGGTAAACATGTACCTGCAAATATAGTTTATATGCACAGCTGTTGCTGTAGAAGAAATGAGCAGCTATGGACCTTTCCTATACCCTTCCTGCACATGCCTAGCTATTTTCCCTAATGTCTTTCCCTCTTTGTGCCCAATTTTTCACCACTTTCCTATTAACCCCTTTTTCTTTTCTTTTAAAGAAATTAGTGTAGAGGTAAGTGGCAGTAAGCACTGTTAAGCAGCGGTAAGCGGGTTTGCACAGGTTTGAGCGGGGGTAAGCTATGCCTACACAGATTGAGAAATTCAAAGCTAACTGGCTGTAAGAAAACATAAGTGGAGGTTGGCAGTGCTTACCAGCATGCAAACTCATGCAAACCTGCTTACAACTGCTTAAAAGTGCCTTAATCAGTCTGTAGCCAACGTCCCTTGTTCTGCCCAGCAACAAAATAAACTGCCTCTATAAGGCTCAAACCCAGAAACCCGCACTCCGTACACAAAGTGATTTACCACTAAACCATAGCAGATATACATAGCCTGAAGTTTTCACAAACATACATCTAGCATAATCATTCAACATTACAGGGAATGTATTAATATCATACCACACAATCTGTTAATGCAAGAAGTCTGGACAAAGTATGCCACACTGTGGGTACAAATAGGGATATATGTCAACTAATGCTCTAATACACTTAAAATGTTGCTAGTTACACAGTTATATGTATTAGAACACATGTGTAAAAGGAGATGAAGTCTGAAACACAAAAGTGTTGGCACTAGTTACTGACTTCAATGCTGCGATCATCCATGACAATTGCCAAGTGAATGAGGAACAGGCCAAAATATGAGCCAAACATGCATGGACATATGGACAGATATATATCTGTAAATGTAGACAGATAGACAGCTATATGTATATATATATATATATATATATATATATATATATATATATATATATATTAATGTATGTCTCACAAATAATCATATAACATCAATTGTATATAGATACATACATATGTTCATATATACGTATGTATGTATGTATATATATATATATATATATATATATATATATATATATATATATATATATATATATATATATATATATATAGCTATATATATATATACATGTATATAGATATAGCCATATGAGATATATATAAGTCCATACACATATACACACACAAAAGGTATCAGTAGCCATACATATGAAGAAATAGTCTGGAAGTACTGGGTGCAAAGTATATCCCTCAACCACAAGCCCTTTAACTGGCACCTGTGAAATGTCTAGTGTGGCAACCATTCTCACAAATGAGAATACTGACATTAAGCATATACCCACCCACAATTCTAAAGTCTGTCACCATATATACCCCCCTATTGTTAGTCTGTGTTCACATGTGACACCTGTCTGTGTTGCAGCAAGGCAGAACAGTTCAGCTGTGAAGTAAAGAGAGTTACATGAGTGTGGACCAGATGTTCGTATGCACCCCACATACAGATACATATATGTGTGATACATATTCACAGCTGTGTATGTCTACAGAACCTCGGACAGTTATACATATATATAGGTATATAAACAACACATAATGATATCTACACATATATGCACATATGTGTATATGTATATATATATATATATATATATATATATATATATATATATATATATGTGTGTGTGTGTGTGTGTGTGTTGGTGCATGTCTATAAATATATATATATATATATATATATATATATATATATATATATATGTCAATACATGTCCCCTGCCATGACATGTGTGAGAGAATATCACACATCAGTACACAACATACCTACACACCAGTAAATGGCTGCAAGATGGAGTGTGGAGTGTGGTGTGTAACCCATGTTAGGACCACATCGCAATTGTTTGAGAAGGTGGGATATATAATATGTTGGTGAAGGGTATTAGGCACATATTGGTATGTAGGTCTGGTTGGGTGACAAGACAGCATACATGGCTGGTATATGACACGTGGTGGTTAAACACTGTGGATGGGTAGTTACATTTGGAATGTGGAGGCTATTGAGCTCCCACATGGGAACAAAGGGAACATGATGCCCACCCATGGACATTCATGACAGCATCTACATGGTCATAAAGGTACCTGGGCTGTGGGCTGAGCAGGAGAAACATGCATGTCAAACCTTGTGTATGTGTACTGCATGCCTCCAGGTGATGTAGCACATACCCTATGTCTCTGTGGTGCTCCCTATGCACAAGACCCTGGACTAACTGGGTGACAGACATATGTCTGTGTGTGCTCCATGGGGGTGACACCATCCCCTGAGGTGGTTCCACATGAAGGTAGTGCCAGAACAGTAGATAATAAGGTTCCATGGTGGGTCACGGATGTGATGTGGATTGGTAACATGTGCACATTAGGTGGGAGTGGTGTTCCTGCTGGCAAATAACCCCTACACATACTGGTGCGTAACTGTCATGGAGCATATGTGGGTTGTAATAGTCCACACAATCCCAGGACATGTCCAACAGCATGCATAGATATCTCCAATATCACAGAATGGCAGATGTGTAGCAATCACATAGCAGACATACCACATACATATGTGGAAACATAGTGGCAGTGACAATGGCATGCAGGTGAAATACTTTGTAACAGCCCAGCAAATTTAGTGTCCCCACAGGGAGCATGTCTATAAACACATAGCAGAAAGTGTTGTACAATACAATATATGACCCAATGGTACATATACCAATGACATACCACTAGCGTTTGAACATTAAGTTGGAGCTTATATGGTGGTGGGAGACTGATACGTGTATTGTATTATGGTAAAGTTGCCATATGAGTTGCTCAGACATATTTCCATCAGGGAGTATGGCACACCCGAGGAATCCCGCCTACAATGTCGCTGAGGATGACATTATAATCAACAGCATCATCCAGAACTAACAGCTGCTGTTCTCACGGACAAGCAAGGACCAGCATGAGAGAACAGCCATGTGGAATTATGTGGTCTGCAGGGTGAATGAGGTGGGAATGCACATCCATATTTATGAGCAGGTCCATAACCATTGCAGTGACCTGCTCCTCTATGTATGTCGCCTTGCCGCTGCCATGCGGGGTGACCACCTTGCAACAGGGGGGGGCCATAACATCCACCCCCCTCATCAGAGTGGAGGAGCTGCTCATGAGCCTGGTAGTACCTGCCCGCCCACAAGAGCTACAGACATATACAGTCATGGAGATTGGTGCTATACACACACCAGACATGGAGCATGCAGTCAAGGTTCCAGTGCATATCAGGAGACTACTGTAGTGTATGCATCTGTACAGGTAGATCATGCATATGTGAGATGTGGAGTCTGTTGCTGTGTAGTACTGATAAGCAGTAATGCATAATCTGTAGTACTGTGGACTTCAGCTGTTGTTGCACTGTAATATTGCAGCCACACTGTAGCAATGCCACAGCTGTGTCCACTGACATCAACTCTATCTCATCTCAATGTAGGTACCTCTGGGATACCAGCAAGGCAGCGGACAGATGCCGGTGAGTATGATTTAAGATTATGCTTGACAATTCACTGTGCATGTCATAGCTAAGGTGTAGGCAATGTACACATCTAACACACCTACCCATAATGCATGCTGTACATGGTCACTGATAAAGCACACACCTCACTAATGGGATTACCAGCCTCAAACACATGCAATACACAGACCATCTCAGACATCTGTGGCTACACTCCAGTGCACATTGCCCAGGCACTGCTGACATCTGCCTAACATATACAGCTATGTCATACACAGAGCAGTTGAACATGCTACACATAAAGACATCCCACTCCCTCTGCTATACACACACCAGACATGGAGCATGCAGGCAAGGTTCCAGTGCATATCAGGAGACTACTGTAGTATATGCATCTGTACAGGTAGATCATGCATATGTGAGATGTGGAGTCTGTTGCTGTGTAGTATTGATAAGCAGTAATGCATAATACACAGAGCAGTTGAACATGCTACACATAAAGACATCCCACCCCCTCTGCAAACAGATGCTCCAGGGTCCTAAACATCATCAACACATTACACAGAACATACTGGAGGGATAGGCCCCTGTCCCGGGGTATTCCCACACTCTGGAACAGACTACCCATACATGTCAGGCAATGCTACTCATTGGCTCTCTTTACAAAAACACTTGACAACTGGATGGGAAATGGGGAATTCACCCTGGGTAGTATGTCTGTGGCACAGCCTGCCAGAGGCAAAGGGGAATAATATTAGTGGGTGGTGCATGGCTGGGAACCCCTGTGGCTAGGCTTATGTAGGCCCCAGGACCAATAGACCAGTACTCACCTATGAACCTATGAACCTATGTGTACCACAGGCAACATCAGCCAGGGCTCAATAATGGTCAATAATGGCCTCTACACTGACCATAAGTACAGTACATTGTGTCTGTGGTCGGTCTAATGGTAGTCTATCACTCATACATGCACCACTGATGATGACATCCATGAATACACATCAAGCATTCACTAAACACGTGTCCACATGTAATCCAGAAACACACAGAGGCTGTGAGCAGCAGCAGAAACACAACTGACACACAGATACACATCTTACAATGGTGTGTACACCTGTGAGGTATGTTGCACAGTACACACCAGGGTGCTGAACAGATGCACAGCAATGCTGTGGACATGGGTGTAGTCAGTTCCAGGGGGTGGGCCATCACCTACTAACAGAAGCCATGCATCACAGTCATGTATAATGTCGGTAACGAGGATTGACTACTGTTGCACTGCATGCTGTTGAGCACCACATGTCCTGCATGCTGACATGTGTGTAATTACAGGTTTGTGTGTGATACTGTACTGCACCATCACCTGCTATTGTGTGTGTTATGGGGTGCGGGAGCTGTCTGTAGGTACTGTCTGGTAAAGTGTATAGGTAGCCATGTATGTCGACTGCATGTGTGTATGTCTGTGTGTGTGGTCATGTCTGCACGTGTGTGTGTGTGTGTGTGTGTGTGTGTGTGTGTGTGTGTGTGTGTGTGTGTGTGTGTGTGTGTGTGTGTGTGTGTGTGTGTGTGTGTACTGTTTAGTGGTGATGTACAGGTCTTACAGTCTGTTCCCTGTTTTTCCCACACAGGTGGCGAGGTGGGGCTGGGTCTCCCCCGCAGGGAATCTGATGTCACTGATTCAGACAGTGACCATGAGGATAGGTTTGTTGAGGCACAGGCAGGGTCATCAGGGGATGCTGCTGGGTCACCAATTGACATCCCACACATATCCACTCCATCCACACACAAAGTCACACTGCCTCTACATACCTCATCACCGTTGGCCTTAGCTGAGGGGCAGTCTACAGTTGGCATTGGCCAGGACAGTGTGGTATCTATGGCACATGTGTCAGGACACAGCAGCCATAGCCAGATGTCTGGTGGGATATCACATAGGCAGATGTGCAGGGGTGCTCATTGGAGCACTGCTGGTCATCATGCCCCTGGCAGACGTGCCACATCTATATCAACCACACGCATGTTCCAGGCTGTCATGGAGGCACAGGCACAAATGGAATGGTACACCAGGCATGGTCTAATGGTGCAGAGGGCTCATCACACCTCTGTAACTGACAGCATCCATGACCTAGCAGGTGATATCCGTAATTACACCAAGGTTCATAGGTTCATACTAGGCTATCTGCCCTAGGGCATTTATAAGCCTAGCCAGAGTGTGTTTGGCTTTCGCCACCCATTTTAAATTAATTTTGCTATGCCTTTTTTTGAGGTTAGTATACTGTGCCTCTGTCTAACAGTGACACAGAAGTGATAGCCGGGGTAAACCTACGATCTCCCATCCACTCATCAAGATTCCTCTTGAAGAGAGTCAATGTGGGACTCTGCCTAACCTGGACTGGGATTTTATTCCAGAGTGAAGGGAGCCTATGGGTTATGAATCTGTCCCTCCAGCATGTCCTATTTATTTCAGTGCTGAGGTTCAAGTCTCTCGAGCGCGTAGCTCGATGGGATTTGGATTTTCTGAGGTGCAGCATGTCCCCAGGTCCCTAATGACTTCTTCTGTACTTAATGGATTACCACCTATGTGGTAATTTGTGGGCACTTTGTTTTTGCCAAAGGGGATGACTATACACTTTTTGGCGTTTAGCTTGAGGCCATGGCTCTGGCACCAGTTGTCTGTTTCTATGAGGCCCTTTTGGAGGATGCTTGTGTCAGCTAGAGAGTTGATTATGGCACCCAGTTTGCAGTCATCTGCGAACTTGGTCAGCCACAGTCCTTCTGTGTTGGCCTGTACCGCCGAGAAATATATACCGAACAAGAGAGGTCCCAGGACTGAGCCTTGTGGGACGCCACTTGTAACTGGTTTGGAGTCTGACATGGCTCCAGCAATTCTAACCATGTGGGTACTGTCCTTGAGCCAGTTTGCAACCCATCTAGTGACATAGGGTTTATATTTAAGCTGGTGAGCTTATCTATAATGCCCAGTGGGGTATTGTATCGAAGGCTTTTGCGAGGTCCAGGTAGGCTGTGTGGACCACCTTCCCTCGTCAATGGCCTTGGTGACTGTTTCAAAGAAATCGACCAGGTTTAAGAGGCAGGATCTGCCCTTAACAAAGCCAAACTGGGTAGGATCCAGTGTCTGTAGGTCCCCAATATCTTTATTTATGAGGTCCATGATGATCCTTTCCATAGCTTTGCAGACCAAGCTAGTCAGGCTTATGGGGCGATAGTTTCCAGTATCCGTTGAGGCACCACCTTTGTGGAGAGGGACCACTGTTGCTGTCGCCACTCTTTGGGTACATATCCTGTAGTAAGGCTAAGTTTGAACAGTAGTTTTATGTTTGGGTTTAGCTCTTCTTGGAGTTCATGTAGGGCGCAGCCGGGACACCATCTGGTCCCATTGATGCTGTGTTTTTGCTTTGGAGAGGCGGCTCTTACCTGAGCATCTGAGATGTCAGGGGCAGCACTCTGTTGGGATAGATATTTGCCCTTTTGGTGGGGAGAGGGGAGAAGTTTCCACTGAACCTGTCAGCTAGGATGTTGGCAATGTCTGTGGGCTCGGTGTATTTTTGTCATTTTGGACTAATTCTGAGCATATCTGGGAATTACCACCCAGGTTCCTAACATAACTAAAGAAAGCCTTGTGATTATCCTTAGTGTCCTGTGCAATTTTCTGTCGAAGCTGGCCTTAGACGATTTTATGAGTGCCCGTAGTTTTTGCTAATACTGAGCAGAGATGCCTTCCCTTTTGGGATTTTGCTCTATCATGTAGTAGCTTCCTCCTTCTATTGTATAGTTTGTTTATGGCTGGGGTCCACCAGACAGGACGTCTGCCTTTGGAGGATTGGGTCTTGGTTTTATTTGGGATTGCATGATCCATGCATTCCTGAAGGTGTTCATAGAATCGTTTATAAAGGATTCTGTGGTCTGGGCCATTTTCCACAGGCCTGGGGGCTTTGAAGGATTTCCTCGGTTTTGAGGAGTGTGAAATTTGCTTTACAGAAGAAGTTTTTCACTGTGGTTTTCTGGGCAGGTGGGTCGGGATGTGAATATCCAGTGAGATTAGTTTATGGTCTGATCTTACCAGTGAGGGATACACTTCTGGTCTGGAGCATAGTGTCCCCATGTTGGTGATGATCAGGTCCAGTATGTTTTCCCCTCTTGTGGGAGTGGTAACAAGTTGTTCCATAGCATTTGAGTTTATAAATTCTAGGAACCTTTGGGCTAGGGTGTTGGAGCTAGAGTAATGCTCCCAGTCTATGTTTGGGTAGTTGAAGTCGCCCAATATAATGGTGTTTGGAGAGACCTTCATATTTTCCAGTATTCTCAGGAAGGCCAAGTGGGGTTCCTGTGTTTGGGAGGGTGGTCTGTAGCAGGCTATAAACTGGAAGGCAGTTTTACCCACAGTTAGTTGCACATGGATAGTCTCTGATGCTTCGTGCTGTACCACCAACCTGGAGGTGTGGGTATCTTTGACGAATATTGATACTCCCCCTCCTTTTGTTTTTCGGTCCAAGTTTTGGGGCTGAAAAGCATGGTATGAGGTATAACCTGGTAGTGCTGGGGTGCTTTCGGGAGCCTTGAACCAGGTCACGGATAGACAGTGGGGTGAGACATTGGATCTCATCCACAATGTCATATCCATGCATCAGGACAGGGCAGGATGGTTGCGATGGCCACATGGACGTATGACAGCAACACCAGCAGCTGGAGGTCACCATGGACATCCCACCAGTCACAGCCACTCCCGTAGTGGCAGTACCAGCCCCAGCACTGTGTGGGGGTGCTGTCCACAGACCATCATAGCAGACCACATGCACGTGGCCCTGGCCAGTCCCAGGAGGGACATGGATCCAGTGGATGTCTGTCAACCTTGGGGGACAGTACTCAATATGGCTTTGTACCCTATAGTGCCTGTAGCATCCCTGCCAGGCACAGGTCCCACGTCCGTGGCTGGAGATGGTGAAATGCAAACCCTGGCAGGTACAGTCTGCAGTTGTCTCACAATTCCCTGTATAGGGTAGCCATATGGTGGAACTGCGTGCATGCAGACACACACACATACATAAACAACAAACCTAGGGCAACCACATACCTGCACACACGACATCACCAGTGGCCCATAACAGTACTCAGCCCCTCCCCCCCCCACACACACACACACACACACACATGTTGTCAATTGTATGGCTCAGCCTAGGCCTCTGGCAAACCAACAACACACCCTGTGCATATGATGATACCTGTGCCACTCCCTGACATCAATGCAGGGACAGGCTAACATGGTGCTGATGCACAGGGTGACTGTACAACAGTGTAGCAATGGAATGATGTGTAGCATGTTGTCAGCAAGTAAAGTGAAATGTTAATATCTTGGAAGGTGTAGCTGTGCAGCCATGATGCATTATAGCTGTAATAGACAATGTTGTATTGTTGTCACCACTATCTATTCTGATTGTGTTGTGTTTGTCCATGTGCCACATGGCTGATGTGTGTAGTGGTGTCAGCAGTGGACACCAGTAAGTATAGTGGGTGGTACACATGACATGGCTGGGTACAACACACAGAGCCTTTGGTAGGCAAGACTGTACACATGGAGGTATGTCCCCATGCAGGAAACACATCTGCTGCATATGTAATCCTACCAAGACAGGATAGGCACAACCACACTTTGTTATATATGCAGTCTGCAATGTGGATGACATTGAACATGCTAACAGCAGGGTGTATGTCCCTCTCCCCACTCTACTGCGATCCTCACCTCAGTAACATGTGTGTGCCAATGCTGGTGGCATGGCCCTACCCTTAGGAGGGTGTGAGGTGCTCAACTACTGTGAATGGTGTAAACAACAACTAACAACCTGATTTCATACACTGTACAGTATTACAGACAGCTATGTGGGGGGATATACACAACAGTAACTGCAATAATGGCGGATGTGTCCACAACAGCCACACCCAGTGAGTTATAGCAACCCCAGTAGTGCTGCACACCTCTACAGTGTGGAGGAGGGCATTAACACATCTATGACCTGTGAAGGACTGTATGTCCCCGGGATGGCACCTGTGGAATGTTGGCATTTGCCAAGCAGTCCTGGTGGAAACATATTCTGTGAACAGAGGTAAATCCCTTAACAATTACACTCATTCCGACATGTGGGATGGTGTACAAAACCCTGCTATGATCTACATAGGCATTGTGCACCTCCTAACTCTCCTCTACACCTGTCATGATTGGGTTAAGGAGGTATACCAGGTTCAGGTTGTATTCTTTGCCTTTGACAAGTCCAACATTGGCGGGTCCCATCTGTTAAGATTACCATTGACATTGGCCATGGGTTCATTGTTGATATGTTCTATGTCCCTCCAGACCAGGGTTATCAGGCCACTGGGTGGTAGTTCCCAGCTGACATGGTGGATTTGTGGATGTCCTTCAAGGATGCATCTGCAGTCCTAACAAATGGGTTGTCCTGGCCTCAGGCAGCCCTTCGGTCGGCCGGATTCCAAAGTCTGGGTCTGGCCTCGGCTGATGTCGCACTTCACCCGACATCATAGCTGCAGTTCAGCGGGTATAAAGGCATCAGCCGACGCCATTTTCCTCAGTCTTTCTTGCCGCGTGGCACCCGAAGCAGAAGCTGTTCGCAAGTGCCAGTCAGTCAGAACCAGAGATTGCTACTACCGAAGACTTCTAAAAGCTAAGTACCCGTTGGGGACTCTTTCTTGCCTCAGCCGATGTCAGAAAAAGTGAATAACTGTTTAACTTGTGGGAAACAAATACCTCATAAAGATTTCCACTCTTACTGCCTACCTTGTTTAGGCCCAGACCTCGACGTAGCAGCCTGTCTAGCCTGTGCTTCTTTCAACCGACGGACACTTAGGCGTCGGTCGATGCTGAGGAGTTTTTCGGCTCCACTTTTGCTTACAACATGCCGCCGGAAACTCCGACTTCACAGCTAAAAGCGCAAGGAAAAGGACCGACACTCGCGGTCCGCGGTTTCGGCCGAAACTGCGGTTAAGTCAACCGTGAGTGTCTCGGTTTCAGCTGAAACCGAGCCCTCGGTTCTTCCTTCGGCCGAAAGCTTGCCTCCCACTGAGGCCTCATCCAGCATGGCTGAATCTGCTACTGAAATTCCACCTGCTCTTACAGGTTCACAGGATTTATCTGATACTATCCCTTTAGATATATCCACTCCTGCACATGGAGCTGCTAGGCCCCCTGCATCCATGTCGATTAAGGCTTTTGCCAGGGCTAAAGCAGCAAAATCAACCAAGACTGTGCCTATTAAGACCCCCTCACAGGCCTAGCTCTAGTACTCAAATGCTTAGTCTAGCAGAGGATCTCATTTCTTTGATCAGGGGATCCCAACCTCACCCTGACAGGGCCTCTCACCCACCTCCAGAGAAGAGGCCTAGAGCAGAGCCCCCTGAGCCAGTTTCTTCAGATTACTCTTCTGATGGTTCAGAAAATACAAACCCTCCAGAAGGCCCTTATTCTCCTTATGAGGACTCTGATGCAGAAGACTCCATTCCTTCTGCCTCTCCGCCTGAGGAATTTTCTTTTGGGAAACCTTGCATGCTATGAGGGAACAATTTCAATGGCAGGGCCAGGATTTTTCAGACTCTAGGAAAAGGCTTAGGACCTTTTTCATTTGCCACAGCATAGGCCTTTAGCCATTCCTCCAGTACTTACTGTTGTGGATGATGCATTTAATGATGCTTGTACTGCCCCTGATTCACTTCCTCCGGCCCCTGCTAAGCCCGACAGGTACTACAGGGTTCGGACACACATTATCATTTGTATAAGGCTCCTTTTGCAGATCCTGAAACTATTTCACAGGGACCCAAGGCTGTAGCAGCTACCTCTGCCAAAAACCCCCTCCCCTCTGAAAGGGAATCTAGGGCCTTAGAGATGGGGTAAAAAGTTTATACTTCTGCTACTCTTTCGGCTAGGGCCTTAAACTGTCAATTCCACATGATTCAGTATCAGGAATTTATGTTAGACCAGTTAACTAAAAAACTGTCCTCGCCTGAACCATTACACAAAAAGTCTCTTCAGGAAATGGTACATAACATACAGCAGGTCAGTAATCATTCCTTAAAATGCGGCTATGATGCACTGTAGGCTTCCTTTAGATCAGCTATGACTGGTACACTGATCAGAAGGCATGCATGGTTAAAAGAGCAGTCCTTACCAGACCATGTAAAATCAAAGCTCCTAGATGCTCCCATGGATAAGCATAATTTGTTTGGCTCACCTGCACAGCAGGTGCTGAAGAAGGTGGAAGAGAAAGCAAAATCTGTCCAGACTGTCAAGGATTTCTTACAGGTCCAGCCTCCAAGGTTTAGTAGGAACTGGCCTTCCAAGAATTGGTCCTTTCCAGACACCACCAGAGCACAGAGAGGCAGGAATAGGCCAAGAGGCAGGGGTCAATCCAGAGGTGCCTACAGGGGCGTCAGTGGCAGCCTAACAACCAGCGAAGTACTGCCACAGATCCAGCCACTACCACTTCCACAGGACAATCACAGTGACTTGGCTCTGAGACCGCCTACCAGGGAACAACTAGATGCACCCTTAGGCGGAAAGCTAGCCTTATTTTCAGTAAACTGGCATTACATCACATGAGACAAATGGATTTTACAGACAATAGACAAAGGTTACAGGTTTCACTTCCATACTCTACCAAGGAAGAGAGGAATGCCAAACCTACCTCCAAATCAAAAGACAAAAGCTCTAGAACAAATAGACAACTTAATAAGGATGAGAGCTATAGAAAAGGTACCGTCTATGGAACAAGGGCAAGGATTTTACTCCAGACTTTTCCTGGTGCCAAGAAAAGAAAACTAATGGCGACCTATTCTAGACCTGTCCGCTCTGAACACATATCTCATTGTTCCAAAATTCAAGATGCTGACCCTACAGCAGCTTCTTCCCATGCTGGGCAAGGAGTCTTGGCTGGTAACTCTAGATCTCAAGGAGGCATACCTGCACGTCCCCATACGACCAAACTGCAGAAGATACCTCAGATTTCTTGCAGGATCAGAGCATTATCAATTCTCAGCATTGCCCTTTGGCTTATCTACTGTGCCCAGAGTATTCACAAAATGCCTGGCATCAGTAATTGCTCATTGCAGGCTTCAGGAATTCAAATTTACCCTTACCTGGACGACTGCCTGTTACAAGCGGACAACAAAAACAAATTAGCAAAAGATTTGAAAAAGGTCATTCATCTGCTACAAGCCCTGGGATACACAGTCAATATAAAAAAGTCAAGGCTGATACCATCCCAGAGGATAACTTTCTTGGGTGCAGAACTGGACACATCAAATCAAATGGCATCCCTCACAGCAGAAAAGCAGAAGCACCTTCCTCTCTATTTCATGGCATTAGCAAAGCAGAACCAGCTAACAGCAAGGAAAGTCCTGCAAGCCCTGGGTTACATGGCATCCTGCATAATATTGATTCCACATGCCAGACTACATATGAGGAAGTTGCAATGGTACCTAAGGAATTTATGGTCTCAGCACAAGCACAGCCTAGAAACCCAAATTCCAATAATTCCATGCCTGAAGCAAGAATTCCAATGGTGGGCTCAGGCCTGTCAATCGAACAAAGGGCTGCCCTTCCACAGCCCTCAACCAAGCCAGACTATCACCACGGATGCCTCAGACCTCAGTTGGGGGGCACACATGCTGGACAAGTGCATACAAGGCTTATGGACTCAAGACCAGCTGAACCTACACATAAATCAAAAGGAGATGCTGGCAGTAAAACTGGCAATTCAGACATTCAGACTGTTTCTTCAACAGGGTCAATTGCTGATAAGGACGGACAACACCACAGTTATGTGGTACATCAACAAACAGGGAGGCACACATTCATACCCTCTATGCCGGATGGCAATGGACCTCTGGAATGTGGCCCTGAGCTTCAACATTCAGCTCCAGGCAATATTTGTACCAGGAAAAGAAAATATACTAGCAGACATCCTAAGCAGAACTACCACGGATGCCCACGAATGGATGCTGCATCCAGACATCTTCAAATCCATTACAAGGAAATGGGGACTACCAGAAATAGACTTATTCGCATCCCCACACAACCACCAATTGAAAAAATTCGGCACAAGGACATACCACCCTCTGGCTTGGAAGGTGGACTCCCTATCTTTCAGTTGGGAAAACCTGACAGCATATGCATACCCACCTCTTCCTTTGATGCACAAGGTGCTATTGAAGATCAAAGACCGTCCAAGGATCATCCTGATAGCTCCAGACTGGCGAGGCAGCATTGGTACCCATTACTGAGGAGTATGTCTCGGGAACAAATATGGCCTCTGCCCCTAGTTCCCTTACTGCTAACACAGAACAACTTCAAAGCCCTGCATCCAAACTTGAAAACGTTGCAGCTAGCTGCCTGGAACATTGCATAAGACAAAATAACCCAGATTTATCTCAAAGGGTTAAAGACATTATCTTGGAGGCTCGCAGACCCTCAACAAGGAAAACTTATTCAGCAAAATGGAAAAGATATCTCATTTGGAGTGCAGCTAAAGGAGAAGATGTGTCACTGGTAAACATGGCTAACATCCTGGAATACTTGGCAGAACTTTTCCACAATGGCCTGTCCTATTCTTCCATTAAGATTCATGCATCAGCTATTTCAGCAGAATACAACATGGACCTTCCAGTCTTCTCTAATCCTCTACTCAGGCAGTTTCTGAGAGGAATTAAAAATGTAAAGCCACCAAGGAAGCCACCATTGCCCACATGGGACTTGAACTTTGTGCTGGAAAAGTTGACACTCCCTCCTTTTGAACCAGCAGCAACAGCAGAATTACAGTACTTATCATGGAAAACTGCATTCCTGCTTGCAATCACTTCAGCAAGAAGGGTTTCTGAATTACAGGCATTAATGGCAGTACAGCCCTTCCTTATCTTCCATCAAGATAGAGTGTCCATGAGAACTAATCCTACTTTTATGCCAAAGGTGGTCTCCAGGGTATCTCTAAACCAAGTTATCCACCTACCTACATTCTTCCCCAACCCACAGAACAGGGGAGAAAGATTATTACATACCTTGGATGTACATAGGCAATTGCGCTACTACCTGGACAGAACCAAGAGCAATAGAAAAACTGACCAGCTACTGGTAGCATATGCAACAGGAATGGAAGGAAAAGCAATTTCAAAACAGACAGTCTCAAAGTGGATAGGAAATTGCATTAGATTTTGTTACTCTTACCATGGAAAGACAACTCCAGAAAACATCAGACCTCACTCCACAAGGGCTACAGCCACTACAGCTTTTTATGAGGAGTGGCTACCAAAGACATTTTAGAGGCTGCTACTTGGAGCTCCGTGCATACATTTGCCAAGCATTATAATCTACCTTTATACTCCAGATCCCGAGCAGCCTTTGCCACTGCTGTTTTGCAAGGGATCTTAACTACACCATAATCTAATTATTGCCTCCTCCCCCAGTTTGGCTATGGTATTCTACCCATTTGTTAGGACTGCAGATGCATCCTTGAAGGACATAGTACAGTTTTGTACCTACCATAAATGTAGATGTCCGAGAGGTATGCATCTGCAGTCAGGATTACCCACCCTCCTTCCCCTCTGTGGTACTCCTAGGGTATTTGCCCATCTTGTAGCTAGCTGGGGGAATCTATTATGGTGTATTTGTTTGTATATATGTATATACTTGTTTATTTCTATTTGCTCTCTATTGTTTGGAAACATTTGCATTTATCCAAATTTAGCCTTCCTAGAGGGCTCCTGGCATCTGGGGCAAGAAATACTGAGGAAAATGGCATCGGCTGATGCCTTTATACCCGCTGAACTGCAGCTATGACGTCGGGTGAAGTGCGACATCAGCCGAGGCCAGACCCAGACTTTGGAATCCGGCCGACCAAAGGGCTGCCTGAGGCCAGGACAACCCATTTGTTAGGACTGCAGATGCATACCTCTCGGACATCTACATTTATGGTAGGTACAAAACTGTACTTTGTCCTTGCCAACAATGGTGAATCCATTGTCAGGTGTAGGCATATTGGATCATATGAGGGATCCCAGCTACTTACTGCGCCTGCCCAGGGGGTTCCCCCAAGCATGACACTTCACTTGACTGTACTGCATGATATATTAGTAATGCCAGCCTGACATCCTAGAGGTGGGATGCAGTACTGTTAACATGTGCTGCCCTTGTCATGTAGGATCCTGGTTATGGGATCTGCTAAGGTTGGTAGTATATTGCAGGCCAGACATGTTTGGCTGGGGGGAATACCTATCCGTGCCAGATGTATGTTGTTTGGGTCTCTCAATGGTGCATGTGGGCATATATGTTGTGGTTACATTCCCAGTTTCATCTACAGATGTATGTCCATATATACCTATATAGATATATATGTGTTCACCTTTGAAAGGAAGACAATAATTTCTTTGAACGGCCCTTTCTGCAAACCAGAAAAGGACCAATCCGTCATTTCTTACTGCACCACAGTTCAAAACACAGCAGTCCTAAAGACACCTTCGCTGACTCTCGAACTGCAAGTTGGAATACATATCGTAATGGAGGGGAGCATGGCCCCCCCACTCCCCAACTGGGGGGTTGGGCCCCCACAACCCCCCTACTGTGACATACTAATTCTGAGTTCACACTACAGCGGGAATAGGCATATATTCCCCATCCCCGCTATAGTGTCATCTGCACCCAAATTGCCAAATCTGCAATGAGCAAATGCATAGTGACATTCGCTCAATACACATTCGATGCATTTATTGCAAGATTGTGCAATGTTGAGAACATACTTTCAGCCTTCCAGCTTTCAGAGACATGGATTTCTCCCTTTGAAAGGTGAACCATATATATGCTTACAAATATGCATTCCTAATGCTGTATATATGTGGACATATGGATGTATACATATATATCTATAGATGTATGCGTATCTATGTATTTATTGGCATATATATATATATATATATATATATATATATATATATATATATATATATATATATATATATATATGTATATATTTCTATAGCTATATCTACATATATAGATAGGTTATATCATTTAAAGATGAATATATATATATATATATATATATATATATATATATATATATATATATATATATATATACACACACACACACACACACACACACACACACACACACACACACATACATCTACATGGCGGAATGCATTCCCTGTAGTGTTGTATACCTGGGCTGGATCATATGTACGTGAAAACATCATGCTTATGCATATCTGCCATGGCTTAGTGGTAAATCACTTTGTGTAGGGTGTGCAGGGTTCTGGCTTTGAGCCTTGCAGGAGCTGTTTATTTTGTTGCTGGGCAGAACACAGCCCATTGGATACAGAGTGATTAAGGCACTTTAAAGCAGTTGTAAGTGGGTTTGTGCGGGTTTGCACAACAGTTACATTTACATACACTCAGTTAGCTTCTAAATTGCTTAACCTGTGCAGGCAGTGCTTAGCTCCGTGCAAACCCAAGCAAACCTGCTTACAACTGCTTCAACGTGCCTTAATCACTCTGTATCCAATGGACCGTGCTCTGCCTAGCAACAAAATAAACAACTCTTGCAAGGCTCAAACCAAGGAATCTGCTCACCTTAGACAAGGTGATGTACCACTAAAACATGACACATACACAATATTCAGTGTTTCAGAGACATATCATCCAGTCCTGTCATGCAACAGTACAGAGAATGTATACCAATGTCTAGATGTCAGTGTGTGTAACTATATTAAAACCTTAACAGATACAACATATCCATATACGTATATATATATATATATATATATATATATATATATATATATATATAAATATATATTTTGTTTTGCTAACTCTATATACATATATATCACTATATATGCTCATATATACATGCATATGCCTAAACCGACACATATATGTATTGACACCTATATGTCTACATGTACACAGCTATATATCTATGTAGGTATATATGGACATAGTTATATATCTGTTAGCAGATATATGTATCTATATAGATATATATGGCCATACATCTGTAATTAGCTATTTCAGATTAACAAATACACATATGTCCACATGCACTGTTAATGGGGTTGAAAGGTCTCACACACTATGCGTCTTGTACGAATAGGCATCCCCTCACAGCCAAACACATGCACCCTGCGATACACTACCAAGTACAGTCTGCCTCCCATAGGACATGTAATATGTGGAAGCCATCAACATCCCCAGGATACAGATACAAAGACAGAGATATGCAAATACAGATATACATATATATATATATATATATATATATATATATATATATATATATATATATATTTGTTGTTGTGACTTTGATTTTTACGTACCGAGTTGCCAGCCCTGATGTACAACCTTCAACAAAGGTATGCCCATTCACGCATGTCTACACTCATAAGACACTCTAACTGAGAGTCGAACCGGACAGCGTCTTACTGTGAGGTGACAACGATCTCTCTCTCTCTCTATATACATATATATATATATATATATATATATATATATATATATATATATTTATATGTGACTAGATATATGTACAGTAAGATACATATGTAAAAGGTGCACACAATATGGAACAGCCACTATGCCTACAGTTAACACCTGAACAACTGGACACTGTATGGGTCACACATACTAATGTCAATCATTGCCTGCAGCATATACCCATAGAAAGGTCATAGGAAAGACACCACACACAGGTTTCCAGAAATGGGAATCCTTTAATTGTGTACTATAGCAGCTCTATATGCCATGTCATATAGCTGTTCAAATACTGACAACCATATAAACAGAGTACTGCAACTGTGAAACAGTTACACTAATACAGTAGTCTGGAAAGGTTCACAACTGTTGCTGTCCAGGCCAAGCCCTTCAGAATGTACAATAGTGAAGACAGACTGGGCCACAGGTTACCACACAATCAACAGTATGTACTGCAGGTGTGTAGTTCAGCAGCCTCTATCTGCACTCTGTACAAACTCCGTAGGAGGTAAAGACATTTTGTGATCAAATGGGTTGTAACTGGTACATAATAAAGCATAATAAACAGAACAGTATGCATGGCAGGAGGCAGTAGGCTTGCAGTACCCCAAGTCATGTACTTAATGTCAATATAGGCAAAGTATACGGTACTGTACATCCAGATACCTTGTGGCAGCTCACCCCTGATACCCCCACATTTTGTAAGAGCCTAGGTCATTTATGGTGCTCCCCACCTAGACTCAATAATACAGGCCCATATACCACTGTTACATACACTGGCCTCTGCAGTGCATAAGGGCGCACATGTGTTGTGTAGGTTACGCCCACACATATGTGGCCCCATCCCCACTGTATGTGTGGGGGATACAACAGCAGTGGACTAATGGCAGCAATGACAGTGTGATATACTCACAGCCCACTACAGAGCAACCCCCAACAGCATGACATATGCGCAAAGCTTGGTATGTAGATGGAGGACAGAGGCTGGAACACAGGCACATATGTGCAACACTGTTGCCATACACTAAGCAAGGTGCTGGTTTTACAGGATAGTCTGCAACATACCCTTAGTCAGGGAATTGAGGTTAGAAATAAAAATGGATGTAGCCATGTACTGATAGCACACAACACACACACTGCAAATATAATATTTGTCACAGGACCTATGTGGTGGACAGACAACACATGATAGGCATACCTCTGTCCAGCAAGAGGATAGGCCCACAGTAGTGTGCTATGCAGAAAAACTGCATTCCAGGGTACACTAATATGTACACAAACACACCCTGTAACACCAGTACTTTGCAAAGTATAACACAACTCTACTCACAGTCTGTCTGTAGTTCCTGAACCTCCTACAAATATGTGGCCATTCTGAGTGTGCAGGTTCTCCTGTAAAAGGTATTGCTACCTGCTGTCTGTATCACTGATGCCCACACACAGGAAGGATGTCCATCTCATAAAGGAAATGTAAAGGGACCATGCCCACATGCTGTAGGGATTTATAGTGGGTGGTTGCCATGACAGTGGTAATTGAATGTAGTACACATGTGTAATTATACATATATATGGCTATCTGGATAAGTATACGTACATATATTTCCACCATATGTCCTGGACATGGAGTGTAGTCGTACCCCAGCCCCTACAGTCCCAAGGTCGTAGTGCAAGGGTATGTCAGGTATGTATAGCAGGTATATTACTAGACTGTTGCTACTGTCATTGGGATTGTCTTCACAGACATGGTGTGTGTGGATGCTGACATCTGCTTATAACATGTGTGCCATTGGCTACTGACAGAGATCCTAAGGAAATCATTGTAAAGTACCGCCGCTAGCAGGTAATGCCCCTGTGGAGTGCAGCAGTGACATTGCCCACTATATGTGGAACTACAGACACACCCTGTACAGTCCAGAGGTATACACATAATCCCTTAGTGCACAACATGTGTACCAGGCCCGACAATATGGATGTAGACAGCCATGTAGATGGGTATAACACATAACAACTGGTATACATTTGGCACCATAGGTGTTGGATTCACACAATCCTGTCTGGCCTGACACATAATGACTGCTGGTACAGGGGTACCATGGACACATACTACCCACTAGATATTGACATACAACTGTACAGCATCCCACTGTTCTGTCTGACATACATGACTTTTAAGGGAGGCCTGGCAGCAGTACATCTGCCAAGTATCTGCACATGACATCCCACTGGTTAAATACACTAAGCTGCTAGGCATGTAACAATGCACTCTGCAGGCTACAGGCAGACTGGCTCAAAACTGGCCTACATCTCATATGGAGGAATGCACATGTACCTGCATATATAGCAGGCTCAACAGCCATGTCACAGCACATGGTAAGATACACCTGTGTGACAATGCATAACCACAACTAATATGAACACAGCCACAGCCACATATGGTAAGCTAGACTAATATTACAGTATATGGACTATCTGTTCTACACCATCTTCACATGTGCAACTCACAGAATGACCCTACATATACTGGGCTGCTACACAGTTTGGTCTGATGGCTGTCTGTGGTATGGGACATGTGTGCGTGTGTGGCCCTACAAACATCTACGGCAAAACGGTACCAAACAGAGGGGCAGCATGTAACATCTAATAGAAGGAGAGCTAAAACAATGACATCTACCACAGTCTGTACACAGGCTAAAGTACATATTAACAATACACACACTGCCGACATTCACCATCACTACACAGACCTCAGTACTGTACAAATATTCACAGAATGTCCAGCTTATGTCATGAAATATAACCCCTACTGTACATGACATGTGTAGTAATCTGATATATCACTGGCTTTTTATCAGATATGATGACAGTATTTATGGTGCACAGCACATATGCACCACTTCATGCACGCCATATGTACAAAGGTTGACAGAGGTGTGGCTGACAGCACATACGCAGGGCCAGTATAGACATGTTGCTGTGATAACCTCATATATTTTCCATTGTAATGGGGTTTGTTGCAACATATGTCTTATGAGGGATATGAAGTCAGTAACTGTCACAGCCTTCTCCATCTACAGACTGCAATCCTCACACTACCTTCTGCATTCCACAGACAGATGCACCATGGGTAACACATGAAACCAAAGGCACATCACTGCCCAGTCTGCAGATGACCCTGCAGATGGGGATTCCTCATATACATGGAACTGACATGGCAGGTATTGTGACATGTATGACAGGCATATCCAGACAAACACTGTTAAACCAACATTACTTCAAATGCATTTTAGCAGCACTTACAGTCTGTAGTCAGATCAGGCACATCCCCCTCCTGTTTGTTGCCCTCTTTCCACAGTGTAAGTTGTTAGAGGTAAATCCCCATTCCATCTGAGATGCTGTTTGCCAAGCAACAGATCTAGTTCCTGCTCACAGTGACTGAAAAAGGCCAACACCACCATGATGTTCCTAGGTATTGGAGTGTGTTTCCATGCAATTGGCTACAGGAATGTTACCACAGCTGTTCCACATGCAATCAGCTAGGGGAGGGTTGCAATTCATGCAGGGGCCATCAGCTAATCATGAGCATAATGTAAAATGCACATGCTGCTGCCTAAGCAAGGTGGGTGTGGGTCTCCACATCCACCAGAGAGGAAGTGGAGGTGGTAGACAGAGGCAAATACATGGCAGGGAGGGCAAAACTGAAGCACGTTTGTGTCACACAGCTACCAGCACAGGGTATCAAACCCCTGACAACTATGTAGTGCTATCACAGTTCAATGCAGTTACTGGATGCACCACTTGGGTTGCCTAAGGTGGAGCTCTCAGAACATATATGTGAGGGTGAGTGACATCTGCAACAGGGATATGGTAGATATACGGTAGGTGTCGTACATGTGCCTGTCTGCATAAACAGGTGCCAGCGTCAACACAGGCACACTCACACAGGGATGCACCCAAATTGACACACTTGGCAAGGTCAGGAGTGCAACTCATCACTAGTGGGATTGCCACAACACATCAAAGTGCAGGTATCACATGCACCACATGGGTCATACAGAGGCCGTATGGGCAAAGAGTATGAGGATATGTCAGACATCAGACAGCATGCTTCAGTATGCCCTGGGGGGTTTTAGTGAGTGTGGATGTGGACATATGCACCATACAGCACACACACATGAACAAACAGGGTGCCAGTTCTGATATGCATGGGTGCATGTCTGCACGGGTGTGTGGTGGTCAACTGTGCCAACAGGCTGTACAAGGGTAAGCGATGGGTATACCTTGGCATCAGGCCACATGACAATGGTCTGCATTTTGTCTCAGGCCTGTAGTTACTGCATTTGCCCACACAGGTGGGTATTGCATCTACCATCCAGTCACCTGGGTGACTATTGTGTGTGGCCAATGCTGTACATCACATGCCATGTATGTGTTCCTTAGTCCATGACATGGATGGTGTCTGGGATGTGCACAACTCCCACATGCATGTACAGTGACATGTGGAACTGTACCTGGGGTGTCTGGCCCATGCTGTGAACACAGATTATCATCAGATGTGCCAGTCTTGCCCACCTGTGGCAGGAACTGGTAATGGGCAGCAGGTTTACTCTGCACCTACATTGATAGCATGCTAACAGCATTCCCTGATGTCAGTGTCATCTGTCCATACAGAGCATGTTGTCAGGCATGGTATGCTCGCTGTGAGTCACATGTGAAGGCATCACAGGTGGTGCAGGTGTCCATTGGGGAACATGGGGGAGGTGCACTGCCTGCATGTACGTGTATATTGGACATATGGGCAGGGTGACATGCCCTCTGTAGCCCACTGCTATCACTGCATAGTTACTATCAGTGGCCAATGTGCAGTGTACTACCCACATATTGGCTGTTACCTAGGCATGTGTGTGCGTATGACACATGGGTTGAGTGTGTGCTCTGGATAATAGTGGGGTTGCTAACATGGATTGGCTGGCCTTGATGTCACATGTATGGGTACGGCTTTGCACCCCAGCCTCCCAGCTAATTTACATCTGTTATCCCTGCATGGTTGACGTTGTGATATATAGTAGGGCCACCATAAAAGAAATAAGCAGAACCCCCTCTACATTGCCCACAGTCACTTCTACACAGGATACGAGTTACAAACATACACACACACACACACCTGTCATGTCTGGGAGTAGAACCCCTACCTAACTATTTTTTTGTGTTACAACACTAAGCAGTTACAGCACGCGCCACAGACATTACTGGAGTACTGCTTCCCCAAAGGTGTATTTCACACTGAATGACATCAGCAGGATTACCAAAGTAGGGCATTTCAACTCTATTGCGAGTGACTAGCCTAAAATGCATTGCTGTCTACACAGACAGTGAGACACACACAAAACAGCCACACCTTGCAAGTGTGGGTATAGAACCCCTAACCGAGGTCTATATCACACTACAGCACGGAGCTGTTATAGGAAACACCAGAGGGATTACTAAAGACATCCTTTGCCCAAAGGTGTATTTCACACTGAATGACATCAACATGATTACCAAAGTAGGCTATTTCAACTGTACTGTGAGTGACTAGTCTAAAATGCAGTGCTCCCTACACAGACAATGAGACACACTCAAAACATCCAAACGGACATGTGTTGGTATAGAATCTCTGACCAAGGCCTATATCACACTACAGCATGGAGCAGTTATAGGTCACACCACAGGGATTAGTAAAGATCTTTTTTCCCCAAAGTTGTATTTCACAATGAATGATGTCAGCAGGATTGGCAACGTAGGGCATTTGAAATGTACTGTGAGTGAGTAGCCTATGATGCATTGCTCCATACACAGACATTGAAACACACACAAAACATCTAGAACTGCCATAGGTGGAGATAATCACACTACAGCAGTACGCAGTTACAAGACACGCTCCAGACATTACTGGGCTATGATTTTCCCAGAGGTATATTTCTAGGTGAGTGACATCAGCAGCCTTGCCAAAGTTGATTATATGAATTCTAAGGAATGTGAGTAACCTGAAAAGCATTGCTCATTACTCAGTCAGAGACAGACACAGACACACAGATTCACACCCACACAGTTGCCAAGTCTGGGGTTAGAACCCCTATCTAATTACTTTATTACACTACAGCAGCACGCAGTTACAGGACATGCTACAGAGATGACAGGGCTGTTATTTTCCCAGAGTTGTATTTCTAGGTGAGTGACATCAGCAGCCTTGCCTAAGTTGAGTATATGAATTCTATGGAGTGTGAGTAGACTAAAAAGTATTGTTTTCTACTCAGTCAGACACACACACACACACACACACACACACACACACACACACACACAGTTGCCAGGTCTGGGGTTAGAACATCTACTTAACCACACTACAGCAGTACGCAGTTACAGGAAACGCTGCAGAGATTACTGGACTATGACTTTCCAACAAGTGTATTGCTAGTTGAGTGACATCAGCAGCCTTGCCAAAGTTGAGTATATGAATTGTACAGTGTGAGTAGCCTAAAAAGCATTGCTCTCTACTCAGTCAGACCCACACACAGATTCACACACAGTTGCCAGATCTGGTTCTAGAACACCTACCTAACTACTTTATCACATTACAGCAGTATGCAGTTACAGAACACACTATAGAGATTGCTGGGCTATGATTTTCCCAGAGGTGTATTGCTAGGTGAGTGACATCAGCAGCCTTGCCAAAGTTGAGTATATGATTTGTACGGAGTGTGAGTAGCCTAAAAAGCATTGCTCTCTACTCAGTCAGACACACACTTAGATTCACACACAGTTGCCAGGTCTAGGGTTAGAGCACCTACCTAACTACTTTATCACACTACAGCACTATGCAGTTACAGGATGCGCTACAGAGATTATTGGGCTATAATTTTCCCAGACTTGTATCTCTAGGTGAGTGACATCAGCAGCCTTGCCAAAATTGAGTATATGAATTGTACGGAGTGTGAGTAGCCTAAAAAGCATTTTGCTCTACATAATCAGAGACAAGGAGACACACGCACAAACACACACTCACACAGTTGCCAAGTCTGGCGTTAGAACTACTACTGAACTGTTTTTTCACTACAGCAGTATGCAGTTATGGGACACGCCATGGGGATTACTGAAACACAGCTCTCCCAAAGGTGTATTTCACATTGGATGATCTCAGCAGGCTTGTCATAATACTGCTATGGGGAGGGTGGTGTGTGCATGGGCTGCAACCCAGTCATGTAGGGGTTGACATGCCACATGTGGGCACACATGGGGTCATATGTCACAGGGACATGCATAAAGCTACTAGGTGACTACTTCCTTGTGCAGTCATGTTGCACAGCTGGCACATGCACCACATAGTCTGTCATGCTGACAGATACTTGTGGCTAGTATCTGCAGTGAGTGACATCTGCACCTCATGTGTTTGGGGCCCTTTGGCTGTGTGCTGGGTGGGACAGGCCCAGATGGCTCCTTGTCATGGTCACCCTCTTCCACACATCTATGTCTGTCTACCTTTGGCTTATTATAGTGTGTTGTCCTTACATATATGTCTGTATTCCTATCCACTGTGTGTGCAAGGCAGGAGTGGTGCATACTGACATGTGTCTACACTGAGAACTGCGACTGCCAGATATGTCTGGTCCACTGGTGTTTACAGACATGGCCTTCATGTGTTTACGTGTGTGAGCATGCCCAGTATGACCTTTCAGTATGTTGTTGACTGACATTCCCTTCATTCCTCTAAGTGTGTGAGCATGCCCAGTATGGCCATCTATATTGCATGTGTGGTGCTGACCTTTGTGTTGTACACCGACAGGTAGCATGCTGTGTCTGCAGGGTATACATCAGTCATTTGGCATTGACTGTTGCTACATTTCTGCATAGCGGGGGGGGACACCTGACTGTTTCTACATTTCAGGAGTGGGGGGGCACACCTGACTGTTACTATAAGTGTACATAGGATGGAGGAGCACACCTGACACTTTTACACATTTGCTAGGACTGTACTGGTATGTTGGGTACTCCATTTCAGTCTGTAGTCTTACTTATCATGCTGGCTAGAGGCATACCAGTGTACTACTGATCATAGCTTTAACTATCTACATATTAGTTTCTGACTTCCTAGCCTTCACAGCTTACATCCAACTGCCTGGCCTGCTGTAGTCTGTCTGTGTAGGCTTGGGGGAGGGGTTACCCATAGGGATCATTCAGAGGACATAGTACAGCATTTGTTTGTGTTTGTCTACACCTATCCTGCTGGCTGTAACTGTTGTTGGGTATGTGACCCCCCCCCAACTGGCATGTGTGAGTCACTTACCTTGTGGATGTCCCAGTATTGAGGGTGGTGCTGCAGGGATGCCTATGTCGGATGCACATAGTACACTCCCAATACATGGTTGAGCATAGGTAGTGTCGTATTTAGCATCCCTTTTACTGTATGTGCGAGTCTGACAGAGGTGTCATTCCCTGGGTCCCGACTGTGTCAGTGCATGTGCTATGCATTGCCTCTTTGCCAAGGCCAGGGCATACTGGGCACACCTCTTTCTGCCTACTGGGGCAGGCTCAGGTTGTTCCTCCTGTGAGTCACTCTGTGCCTGTGCAGGCCTTGGGATTGTGGCCCTGCCCCATGCTGTTCCTGCTGCAGCTGTTTCCGCAGGATCATATTGTGTAGCATGGCACATACAAGGACAATTTGGGTACCGGTAGTTGGTGAGTACTGCAAGCCTCCACCAGATGTGTCCAGGCACCAGAACCATGACTTGAGCATCCCAAACACATGCTCTATTATGATTCGTGTTTGTGTGTGTGCCTCATTATGGAGTTCTTCTTCGAGTGTGTGTGCATTTCTGATGGGTGTCATCAGCCATGGCTCCAGTGCACATCCAGCATCCCCCACTAGGTGACCGTGTGGTATGTCCCCATTGGCAAATGTCTGGTACAGCTGTGTCAGATACCAGATGTGGGAATCATGGTAGCTTCCAGGGCAGCCAGCACACACATTCATTATTATGCCCTGGGCATCACACACGACCTGGAAGTTGATGTGGGGAAGCCATTGCAGTTGGTGCAGACCCTACCCCGCTCACCAGGTGGTGCTTTAATGCATATGTGTATGCAGTCTATTGCACCCACTACCTCAGGGTATTCTGCTATTTGGTGGAAATGACGCATATTTCTGGCCAACGCCTCATGGGTGATGGGGAAATATACGTGCTCAAGGACATGTGCTGACATGGCATCCAGGAACTGGTGGAGTACCCTGGATGCTGATGCCTGTGAAATCCCCATCATATATCCCCAGTTGGCCTTTAGAACTTGCCTGTAGCTAGTATACTTAGGCCTACACATACCTTGATATCCACTGGGATGGGCTCCCCTCTGTTAGTTCTGTGTGTGAGCCGTGGCCGGCACAGCTCAACAATTTGCTGTAGGAGGTTCCTGTCCACCCTATAGCGCTCCACTATCTCCAGCTCATGTAGCCCTTGGTAGGTTACCCTGGATCTGTATACTCTTCTCTGTCTCCTCACTGTGGGTTGCTCAGCAGCATTCACATCCTCACCACCCTCAGCCTCTTGCACATGCAAAAGCAGCCCCTAACATTTTTCTCTTGCTTTCGTTTTGTAAAATTCCCCATCTGTATACTCCGGTGGTGCAGAGATTTTTGGAAAAACAAGGGGGAAAGGTGTCTGCATAGTTTATAGTGGTGTGCTGGGCTGGGCTGCTGCCTGTGAAATTGTCTGTTTCTGATACATTTCACCTGTCAGCTAAGCTACTTCTCCTTGATTACCTTCCTACTGCTGTTTTCCCTTCCCATTGCCTCCCTGTTTAAGCCCGTGTGCATGCAGCACAAATGGAGTGCTCACATGTGCACAGAGCTGATATTTCCTGGTTTAACTTCCTTTTTCTTCCTGTAAAGCCCGGTGCATGGTGCGCACCCTGTTACACTTTGTAAAGAGTGCTAGGCAGTTTGGACACACCTCTAGCTTAGCTGTGCTAAACTAGGAGCAGTCCCGAGCCACAGAGATCCACTCCACTTACAGTATGCCTGATACACACCCCTATGATGTCACCTATATCCTAGTCTTGCACCCAGCTATTACTGTTACAGTCTTGGGACCTGCCTCACACCCTGGGGAAATCTGGGATTCACTATCCTTCCCCTCATTTGCATAGAATTGTCTGCTAATGCATAGTTACATGTCCAACACTGAGCCTTCCCCCTTAGCAACCATTACTCGCTGGCCAGGTTGTCTTATGCCTGACACTGACTTACATGGCAGAATACTGCTTTTAGTTAGAATGCTCATTTTAAGTTTATTTTTTTATTTTCTCCCCTATCCCATTTGCACACTGCTGCCCTATGCTTAAACAGCCGAGATCAGCGAAAAAAAAATAAAAGTTGATTTTTTTTTATTTTTGAAACAGTTTTCAATGCCACTGGCCTTCTACTTGGCCATTGGCATGCTTCCTCAATGAAATACAGCCTTTATTTGAAGTTGTCATACTTCCATTTTGTAGTTTTCAGAAATGTACTCGGTTACTAACCGAGTACATTTCTGCAGACTGCACTCGTCCTGCACTGACAGCTGCCAGCTTCCTGGATCACAAATTACCCTCATTTGCATGGTTTTCACCTGAAAATGAGGGTAATTTACATACAGGAGCTTGGTCCATGCAGGATTAGCCTAAGAGCTCATGTGCACATCCCGGGAGCTCGTTCCTGGATCGCATGTCAGCCATAATGCCAAAAATAGCTCTTAGACTAATTCTGCACGCAATAAAGGGCTTCATAAATCTGGCGGAAAGTCTTTTCTAACTAAATATAGTGATTTTGGAGACAAACAGATTGACCTCCTATGTCTTTTCCTTGAAGTTGTGTTGGAGAACAATGCTTTTATGTTTCAGGATGGATACTATCTGCAGAAAGTTAGCATAGCTATGGGCACTTCTTGTGCCAATAGCTACACCAACATGGTATTAGCTCAATGGGAAGAACAATTTGTTTTTAACAGTTGATATAAACCCTCATTGTTGTTTTATAGGAGGTTTGTTGATGATGTGGTTCTGCTTTGGGAAGTTAATGAACTGCAGTTATCAGCTTTCGTCAACTATCTACATATTACTACTTCCTTTTTGAGATTTACTTGCCATGTGTCTTCTACAGAAGTGACGTTCTTAGATGTGCAGGTGAAAAAGAGCACAATGGGAAATTTTGTAACTAGGCTTTATAGGAAGCCCTGTAGGAGAAATGCCATTCTTAAGCATGAAAAGAGACATAGAGGAGCTCTCTGAGCATGTAGCCCAGGCCGGTATGACCCTGACCTTGAGTAGCATCTTACCCTCACCAAGAATGATGCCACAATATGAAGACAAGATGATCAATTTTAACAATTGGCTTAAGTACTGGTGTCATTCAAAGGGGATCAAATGCCTGTCAGCTTGGGATGATATGCTCAACAAGCCATGATGCTTCGCTAGGGACGGCTTGCTCCTGTCACCCCTGGGCTTTCGGATATTGGCAAAGGCTCTTGCTACCCCCATAGTGCCTTTTTTAGGCAAGGCTCAAAAGACAAACCCACCTCCATAGGTATCACAAGGGATAAGAAACTAAGAGTAATGCTACTCAACGCCAGAAGTCTAAACCTCAAGATGCACGCACTCGAAACACTCCTTAGCATGGAGAACATCGATATCTGTGCAGTAACAGAAACCTGGTTCAGGGCTCCCAAGAGCACCCCAGCACTACCAGGTTATACCTCATACCATGCTTTTTGGCCCCAAAACTTGGACCAAACCACAAAAGGAGGGGGAATATCGATATTCATCAAAGATACCCACACCTCCAGGTTGGTGGCAAAGCACGAAGCATCAGAGAATATCCATGTGCAACTAACAGTGGGTAAAACTGCCTTCCAGTTTATAACCTGCTACAGACCACCCTCCCAAACCCAGGAACCCCACTCGGCCTTCCTGAGAACACTGGAAAATATGAAGGTCTCTCCAAACACCATTATATTGGGTGACTTCAACTACCCAAACATAGACTGGGAGCATTACTCTAGCTCCAACACCCTAGCCCAAAGGTTCCTAGAATTTATAAACTCAAATGCTATGGAACAACTTGTTACCAACTCCCACAAGAGGGGAAAACATACTGGACCTGATCATCACCAACATGGGGACTCTATGCTCCAGACCAGAAGTGTATCCCTCACTGGTAAGATCAGACCATAAACTAATCTCACTGGATATTCACATCCCAACCCCACCCCCCTGCCCAGAAAACCACAGTGAAAAACTTCTGTAAAGCAAATTTCACACTCCTCAAAACCGAGGTGGAATCCTTCAAAGCCCCCAGGCCTGTTGAAAATACAGCTCAGACCGCAGAATCCTTTATAAACGCATTCTATGAACACCTTCAGGAATGCATGGATCATGCAATCCCAAATAAAACCAAGACCCAATCCTCCAAAGGCAGACATCCTGTCTGGTGGACCCCAGCCATAAACAAACTATACAATAGAAAGAGGAAGCTACTAAATGATAGAGCAAAATCCCAAAAGGGAAAGCATCACTGACCAGTCTTAGCAAAAAACTACGGGCACTCATAAAATCGTCTAAGGCCAGCTTTGAGAGAAAAATTGCACAGGACACTAAGGATAATCACAAGGCTTTCTTTAGTTATGTTAGGAACCTGGGTGGTAATTCCCAGATATGCTCAGAATTAGTCCAAAATGACAAAAAATACACCAAACCCACAGACATTGCCAACATCCTAGCTGACAGGTTCAGCACAAACTTCTCCCCCCCCTCCCCACCAAAAGGGCAAATATCTATCCCAGCAGAGTGCTGCCCCCCTGACATCTCAGATGCTCAGGTAAGAGCCGCCCTCTCCAAAGCAAAAAACACAGCATCAATGGGACCAGACTGTGTCCTGGGCTGCATCCTACATGAACTCCAGGAAGAGCTAAACCCAAACATAAAACTACTGTTCAATCTCAGCCTTACTACAGGATATGTGCCCAAAGAGTGGCGTACAGCAACAGTGGTCCCTCTCCATGAAGGTGGTGCCTCAACGGATTCTAGAAACTATCGCCCCATAAGCCTGACTAGCTTGGTCTGCAAAGCTATGGAAAGGATCATCATGGACCTCATAAATAAAGATATTGGGGACCTACAGACACTGGATCCTACCCAGTTCGGCTTTGTTAAGGGCAGATCCTGCCTCTTAAACCTGGTTGATTTCTTTGAAACAGTCACCAAGGCCATTGACGAGGGGAAGGTGGTCCACACAGCCTACCTGGACCTCACAAAAGGCTTCGATACAATACCTCACTCGGGCATTATAGATAAGCTCACCAGCTTAAATATAAACCCCTATGTCACTAGATGGATTGCAAACTGGCTCAAGGACAGAACCCACATGGTTAGAATTGCTGGAGCCATGTCAGTCTCCAAACCAGTTACAAGTGGTGTCCCACAAGGCTCAGTCCTGGGACCTCTCTTGTCCGGTATATATTTCTCGGAGGTACAGGCCAACACGGAAGGACTGTGGCTGACCAAGTTCACAGATGACTGCAAACTGGGCACCATAATCGACTCTCCAGCTGACACAAGAATTCTCCAAAAGGGCCTCATAGAAACAGACAACTGGTGCCAGAGCCATGGTCTCAAGCTAAATGCCAAAAAGTGTATAGTCATCCCCTTTGGCAAAAACAAAGTGCCCACAAATTAACACATAGGTGGTAATCCATTAAGTACAGAAGAAGTAATTAGGGACCTGGGGAACCAAGTTGATAGCAATCTCTCATTTGACAACCACGTGACCAAAGTGGTTAGAAAAACATTTTATATAGCCCACCTAATCATGAAGGGATTCACATCTAGATCAGGGGAGGTCATCGTGCCTCTTTACTCATCCCTCATCAGGCCCATAATTGAGTACAATGCCCCTTTTGGGATGTACCTTACCAGACACCTACAGCAACTGGAAAGACCCCAAAAGTACCTCATCAAGAGGATCAAAGGGCTCAAACAGATGCCATATGCTGCCCGGTTAAAGAAACTCCAGCTCTACTCAGTGGCATACCGCCTGTTCAGAGGCGATCTGTGCCTGACGTATAAAGCCATGTCCAACCCGAATTAACAGATGTGCTGCACCTCAGAAAATCCAAATCCCATCGTGCTACGCTAACGAGACTTGAACCTCAGCACTGAAATAAATAGGAGATGCTGGAGGGACAGATTCATAACCCAGAGGCTCCCTTCACTCTGGAATAAAATCCCAGTCCAGGTTAGGCAGAGTCACTCATTGACTCTCTTCAAGAGGAATCTTGATGAGTGGATGGGAGATCATAGGTTTACCCCAGGTATCACTTCTGTGTCACTGTTAGACAGAGGCACAGTATACTAACCTCGAAAAAGGGCATAGCAAAATACATTTAAAATGGGTGGCAAAAGCCAAACACATTCTGGCTAGGCTTATAAATGCCCTAGGGCAAATAGCCTAGTATGAACCTATGAACCTATGAACCTATGAACCTATGATAGTATGCATTCTTCTCACGTTTATAGGAATATTATGAAAACTCAAGGGATGAGAATCTCTTGATTGAATAACACAGATGAAGGCTTTGCTAATAACCCTGAGAGACTCTCTAATGATTTTGCATCTAGGGGCTATAGTGATAGAGAGATCAAAGCCTTGAGGGAAGATGCTAAGACTCCGAGGTCCACTTCAGCTTTTCCCTATTTTTCCAATAGGGCTACTGAAGAACATCGATTTGTAACTAGGAAGCCTAATAATATGCCATTAGTTTTGACTTTTGCAAGTGATTTTAGAAGGATCAGACATGTGGTGGATGCTAATTGTGGTATCCTGACCACGGATTATAGGATTAGAGATATTATAGGTGTTAGACCCAACTATACTTATAAAAATAAAAAGTCCTTGAAACAACAGCTTTGCTATAGGGACTATAAGCATATCCAAGGTGACTTGCCTGTTGAACATCAAACCCTTGGTACTATCCCCTGTAGAAATTGTAAACACTGTCCATCTGTTGAGACATCTAATGTATTTATACACCCCATTTCTAGACAAGAGTTTATGTTTAATTTACATGCACATTGTAAGGCTAGAAATATTATTTATCTGGCAACACGTACAGTATGTGAAAGTTTCTACTTTCGCAAAACAAATAGGATGTTGTATGAGCGAATTTGTGAACATAAATATGCTATAAAGAAGGCTGATTTAACAAATGCTCTTGCTAAGCATGTGCATGAGTCAGGCTCTTTACATTACTTTAAATTTAAAGTGGTGGAAATAGTCTACAAGGGACTAAGAGGTGGTGACTTTACTAATTTCACAGGAAGAGAGGGAACTTTACTGGATATGTAAGTTCTGTGCTGATAGAAAACCAGGGTTAAATGACAGGGTCTCTTTAAGGCCTGTTTTGAAATCCAGAGATTTGCATAGATGATTGTTTGCATGTTTTTATTGGCTGTGTAACTGTTTAAATTTTTGATTATGATGGTGCTATTTTATTCAGTCTGACGAAGAACCTTTGTTTGAAAGCGTTTACTGTGTCATTAAATTAGTTCTGCTTCAACCACCTTGGTCATTGAAACTTTTTTCATTTTTTTGCTTAGATATGAATATCTGTTTGAAATGTGAGGACATGATTTGATTCTGTCAAAAGGCTTAGGCTCCGCCCATTGGAAGTTATAGTGCAAACTTCTTGAGCTACATTGGAGTCAATCATTTAAATAATGATAAATTAGATATAATATAAAAACATTGGTTAAGATTCGATACAAGGTATATAATGATCATTTAATATTTATGGAAATATTAGACAGCTTGTAGAGAGATTAAAGTTAAGCTGTTAGACTAATACAAATAGGAATTGCAATATGAAGTGATGGAACAACATGCTTATAGTATATTTAGAGAGAAAGTCAGGGAAGAGAATTGGATAGCAGTAAGGGAGTAAGTGAAGAAGGGAGAGCAAGGAGGTATACAGAATTAAAAGGTATCACATTTAGGGATATAGCTTATCCTGTTTTTCAGCAAGAACAAAACCAGATTTTATCTAAGAAGTCTTTCAGAGTGGTGTTAAAAGATGTGAGGAAGGGTACAGACCTGCCTGATACATATAAGGATTTTCAGGCCTTAGCAACCTTGTAGGAGTGCAGATAATGCCCAGCAGATTTGCTAGGTTTGTAGACAGACAGGAGGTTTTGTTCACTAGATCAAAATGACCAACTGGGAACATAGTTGTGTAGAATGTTTTTTAGTGCTGGACAGGCAGATGGATGTTGGATAATTTTATAGGTGGTAAAAAGTTATGTATGTGTTAGTTGATGTGGCAGTTCCAACCAATTTAGGCTTTTCAGTGCTATACAGTAGTGGGTTTTGAAAGGGGTAACCCTAAACCTACTCTTGTGCCTAACTGTAACCCTTCATATTACATTACTAAAAATCTTTTCCCTAACAGTACCTATACACAAGACAAAATGACACACACCACACACAGCTCAAAACATGCACAACACTGAACCCATCCGCTTACCTAAGCTTTACACTAATCTTAACCTACAAATACTTGCAGGTTCACAACTGCTATATCATAATCTTCCATTCAAACTTTAATTTTCCTGCACACTCCTGCTCACCTACAATGTATAATACTAATTTCAACTATATGTGAATCACACAAATGAACATTCACTCATTTATACATTATCTCGTTTTGAATTACAACCAGATATATGTCTATGTACATGTACACACACACACACACACACACACACACACACACACACACACACACACACACACACATATATGTTTGTATAAATGTATTTTTTTCCTTCAGAGAAAAATTTACTTGCCCCCAAAGTTTAGCATTCTTAGATATCTGTCTATGTCTGGCAAAATGGAAGTCAAAGAGAAGGTATCGACAAGATAGCACTCAATAAAACTGTTATCAAGGAATTCCTGTGCTGCCCTTGTAAACTGTCTGGTGACAGAATATGAAAATTATTTAATGGTAGATAAGAGAGCTAGACAAATGGGCTATTAACTTTAGTTAAAGTGCCAAAATGGAAAACAGTAAGCCAAAACTGGGCATATACATAATTTAAAATAATAACAAATGATTCCCTTCAGAGCTGCTTCTATATCAAATTTGAAAGTTAATAGTGTTGGTGAGGCATCTGTGTTTTAATTTGTAGAACATGTATTATGTGTGTGTAAGCAGAAAGCAGGCACATGATATATAATGTCAACTTCAATTAATAAACTTCGGTTTTATAAGGAAATCTCATTCATATATCATTTTATTAATCATTGATATTAAGCAGTCACATTTTGCCAATAGTACACTAATGAGAATCACATTCTTCTATATTTTTTTTCTGCATGACACAGATATATACTCATAAATGCAACCATATCAAGTGTATTTAACTTGTGGTACAATGAACATAAAGAAAAAAATAAAATGAATATTTTAATATATTTTAATGTAACTAAGGAGCAAGTTCTGCTGCCAGAAATTATGATTTAAGAAATTTGACTTTATAACCCAAGATCAAAGCTCCTATAGGTACTTGAATGCCATTAGCTTACAGATGACCTGCTCACTACCATAGCCTGCTCAGAACCCTAGCTCTAACCTCAAAACTCCTTTCCAGTACCCAAACGTCATCTCAAACCTTATTTCCTAATCTTAGTACTAAAACTAGCTGCTCTCTAACCCTAATCATAAACCATGCACCCTAAACTTAAAACAGCCAGTCAGTCTTTAATCATAAAATTCCTTTTCATTCCCAAAACTCACTCTCACTTTCTAACCCTAATCCCAAACCCCAAACCCTAATCTTAAATCTCACAGTCACTCCTTAAACCTAATCCCAAAACCCCATTCCTTAAACCTAAAATCCCCAGTGCCTATCTAACTCTAAAATTTCTTCTTACCCTAATCCTAATCCCAAAGTCCACTCCATACCTTAACCTTCAAACTCCCAGTCATTTGCTAACCCTAATCATAAACCCCACACCCAAAATTTCAATGTAAATACCCCAGTTGCCTCCTAAACCTAACTTCTAAACTTTCACCTGTTCCCACTGCCTTCCCACAGATGCCACACTTGCCCTGGTGAAGCTCAGCTATGTGTTCAAGCAGAAACATTAATCCTGCTAAACAGGGCCGGTGTTAGCATTTTGGGGGCCCCCAGCAAATGTCAAGTTGGGGGCCCCCTAGGCACTTCCAGTATAAGTATCATCCTAACAATGCCATCCATCCTAAGCAACCCTTTATTTCATGCTGCAAACTTTTAGGAGTAGTATCCACAGACAGACCTGCAGCTACAAGCTTTTACATTACAACAGGCCTATGTATCACACTATCACTATGTTGAGCTGTCTAACAAAGAGGCAATTAGAGTTACTGGCACTTAGCTGCAACAGTGATACATTGCAACAAGTCTATGTACAGGTCTGGACTTAAAGTGAAATGATTACTGGACCTACATTTCAACACCCCCACACACACCCCCTCCCGTCCTCCCCTCCCAGTCCTTCTCCTTTTGTGCTTCCCCCATACCATTCACATTACTTTTTCTTCCTTTTCTCACATTTTGCCGTACTCTAAGCTTTTTCAAGAAGCCATTACTTTCTATATGCTCTGAAATGCATTTTACACAACCTTTTCATCCAATAATAGCTTGAACAGAAATTATGATTAAGGAAAAATTTCACTGTTGTGGTTCAGCTTTAGTTTTCCTTGCATCCTTCAACACACCTTTCCTGAACAAGACAGCCCAGTAATAACCATTTAGGAAATAACTCAAATCTGGGCCCAAGAAGCCACAGGTTTACAGATGGTCTGGGATGCATTTTAGAGCATTTTCTCAACATTTTACTCTAATGGTTGCCTAAATAAAAATTATGAAGAAAAAAAGAATGTCAGTCTTATTTTTTTCTTTCAAGGCATAATTTGTGCCCAAGGCTTAATTTTCAAAGCTGACAAAATTGTAGCTTAGAGTAAACTAACAAGCCAGTAGTTGTGAGAATATGCAGCGAACGAAAGCGCTTAAATCTACGTACTGAGTCAGCGCCTCTTTTGTTCCAGACAGACCACCCAGGATTTACCTTTTAGTATAAGTTTTTTTCCCTCCTGGTAGTAGCTTCAAGAGCCAAATATTTAAGTCTTCTCTGGAAATACTGCTTACCTCCCTAACCCTCTAAAAAAGACAAGTCACTGCCTATGCATCCCTCTGGTGTTAGACTGGGATGAAAGCAGAGATTTAAATTGCCTTTGTCATATATTTCAAGTGACTGATGATATACATATACATAGCATAGCATGTTCTTCAAAGGTAGCCACATGTATATGTGCCTAGTACGTGATTGTGAGAATGATTTCAGTAATATTCAAATTTGTTGCTCCTAGACAGTACACCTCTCACACAAGCTATAGTAACCTTCTTTGTACACTTCTGAGGTCTGTGAGAAACACTGCCCTCAGCTCAAACACAAGCTATAATGACTTCATGTACGCACCTCTAAGGTTTGACTGTGATGAAAATCAAAGATGTAATATCCACACAATCTCCAGCCCCTCATAACCCGGAGCAGCTTTATGTACACACACACACATTTCAACAGGGCTGGTTTTAGAATGGGTGTGGTTGTAAACAGAGGCTATTATTAGCTTTATCCTAAAAGGGTCATATCTCAGCACCATTCAGGTTAAACAGCGTATTCAGAAAATTGACACATTTTTCTCCAACAAGCAACAGCTTTGGTGGGGGCCCCATAGAGGCAAGGATGATAAAGGGAGTCCCCATTATCCATTTAGACAGTCTGGTGAGTGGAGGCAACCAAACTCCAAGAATATATAAGTGTCGGAATGTTCTGTGATATATGTTATGTCTTACAAATATAATTACTTGTTAGGTACATTTTTTACTGATGCACACGAATAATGTCTGTGTCCTGGCATTATTGGGTGCATGCACAGATAAAAATCAGTGATGTTTTTTACACACACACACACACACACACACACACACACACACACACACACACACACACACACACACACACACACACACACACACACACACACACACACACACACACACACACACTAACATGCATAAGCCACAGCAGTACTAGTTATGTACCTATTTCAGCAAACAGCAATGCCTTGTGCAACATTGGTACTGCCACACCAGATTAGTCACTGCTGTTTAGCAGTCAAACAGCAGAAGCAGTAAGATTTATTTCATCGAGGAGTAATGCATACTTGTCACTGTCCCTACTTTCACAGACCTTCCCTGATTTTGTTCATACTTTTGCTTTATCCTTCGTAAAAAGTCTGATTTGCTGGTAAATCATTCAGGATTACAGTCAATCAATCCAGACATCTGAGTTTTATATTTATTGTCCAAAAATAGATGTTGATGCAAAATATGTTATTCTAGTAATGTTTTAAGTGAATTAGAGAAATATTTAAACATATTTATGATTCTGAGCATTTATTCTATTATTTTTGGGAATTATACTGAATTCTTAAGTAAAGAAATTGAGTTATAGTATCTGGTGTTCTGGTATTAGTTATAAAACTACCTGAAAGAGAAACTATCCCTGATGATCGGAAGCATTAGCTCTTCTTAAAATCCAAAGTTTGCACTGAGGTAAGTCACTCTGGGTTGCTGATCCCTCTAGTGCTTATATTGTTCATGTTCATTATCATCTTCATCCTAACAGGGTCATATCACAGCCCTGTTCATGTTAAAGAGCATAATTAGGAAATTAATGCATTTTTCATTCCTCATTTTTTCCCCAGTCAGCAGCAGCTTTTGTGGGGCCCCCACACAGACAAAGATGATTAAGGGGGCCCCCCTGCAGCCATGGTTTTGCAGGGACTAAAAGCTGGCTATGTAGTTAGTTTTAGTGGAGAAAATGTCCAAAAGCAGGGTTTAACTAAGCCAGGAGCACTATGTCTGTAGTAAAATATTAAATGGCATTCTGATGCCTGTTACTTGACAAAACACCATTACTACAACCAGAAATATCTTTGAATTTTAAAGGAGATATAAATAAGAGTTATTACCTTCATAGTTTAAGTATGCAAGACTGCTGCACTAACTTTTGTTGGTTTTACAGATGTGACAAAATATCAGGATAAGATAACTTGCTGTGGTTGGGGGCCCAGGGGTTCGCTGGTGCCTAAAACCGGCTATGCTGCTAAACCTTGGTCAAACTCAACTACAAATTTGAGCAGCAACTCATGTCAACTGCTTGCCACATGAGCAAAGCCTCCACTACAGGAGGTTTAAGGTATTACACAGTGAAGACTCTAGCTTGGCTGGGTCTTTCTTGCAGTTTTTACACAAGTAGCCCACTGCGAGTCTGTTGTCTGCAAGCAGCCAAGACTCAGGCACTTAAAGCAGACACATTCGAGTCAAGATCATAATGATTAGCAGCATAATATCTGGACAGACAAACATAAGTTCCTGAGAGTCCAGGACTGACAAACCCTTAAAATGAAGGAATAGACTGCCTCAGATGTAAGATATTAGAAGGGAAATAAAATATACTGCCTCACTAATTTAGAGGAAAAATATAGTTGAGAAATAAATAGACATATTATTTTTGCAATTTATGTTGCTGTTAAAATAGCAGGGCATTACTAAATTGTGTCTCCACATAATTTTTGTACTTTTTTGGGCTTACATTAGGGTCTATGTTAAATCAGTGAATGCTTAAAATAGCGAACACTGATTTATCAACCCTTTAACAGTGAAAGTTTACAATCTTGAAGACATGGAACAGTGATTTTTTTTTTTCCCAGGGAATAAATTGCTGGTCTACAAAAAAAAAAAAAATTCAAAGCACAAAATAAAGTGGGGGTCTTCGCCCCCCCAGACACCCCCTACTTAAATATACCAACTCTGAGATCACACCACAGTGGAGGAAATGGCAAAGTCCCGAAAACAGCCCAGCAATTTTTTTTTTCCCTGGGAAAAAAATCGCTGTTCCTTGTCTTCGGGATTGTCAGCTTTCACACTTACAGAGTCAATAAATCAGCATTCGCTATTTTAAGCATTCACTGATTTAATATATACTCTTACATTAGATGTATAACAGTGACAGGAAGCTTCTTAAAGCTCAGTACAGCCATTTAAATTAAATTGTTTATCGTTTTGCATAACCAAGCAGGCATTTATTTAGACAGACACACAGGGATATTGTTCCACATTCTCTTCTCACCACTTTGAGAGTCATTTCTGAGAACATAATTAGATAATACACAGCATAAAAAGAAGTACGTCAACAGTAACTGGAATCATAATGATATGAAAGTTAAGCATGCATTTATACTACTAACAAATGCCATGAGCTACATGGAGAAAGTTAGGGTTTTATATACATTTCAAACATTTTGTCATCTCTTATCATCAGTTTGCAATGTCATTTTTGTTACTCACATTTAGTATTACAAATAAATTGAACAGAAGAACTAAACATAATATTTAATAGCCTAGTGACGCATATTTTTGGCACTTTTCAAATAGATGTATCAGCAGTAATCAACACAGTTATCTGTTAAAAAATATTAATTTAAAAATGGATAGAGTCACAAAGAAAGTTTCAGCTTTAGGTAAACATACATTTAAGAAACCCATTCAATAATTAAGCAATGGAGGCCATAATAAAGAAATAGTTTTAATATGCATACAAGCTCATTTTATAAAAATGAGTGTTCGTAGTTTGCAATACTACAGTTATTTAAATCTTTCTGGGTAATCAGACTTACCTGCTTTTAAATGCCTGTTTGGGCTACATTTCCATCTTGCCTTCTGGAATCAGAGGCAAGAGAATTTTAATTTAAGATTCCTAGTACATGAGATGCATCTTTAAAAACTATGAAAGTGTTCACTGCTTTGTATGCTCTATTCACAGTGTGAATGGTTTCAAATATTTACTTGAGTATTCATTGTAGTTTGCCATGCCCACTGTTGCTATTAGCCTACTTGTCTTAGTTACCTTATAAAATGCACTTTTTTGTAAGTCATGGAATAATTGAATTAAATCCAAATCCCTTTGACATACTTGCACTCTGTTTTGCAATCATTAAAGAAGCGAGTATCAACAAAAGGAAAACTGATTTACAAATGTCTGCACCTATGTGAGACAGATTACAGCACACCAGAGCTTTAAATCAAAATTAGACACCATGGGATGTGTGTATTAAAAACCAATGCATTAATAAAACTAAAGATTGGTGCAATGACAGTTTCATGGAAAAGCTATAAGAAGAGATGAATCAGCAAAACAGTGCATCTGAAGTAGATATCCCATTTGGGACAGGTCATCCATAATGCAGTGTTTTTTTTTAAACATGCACATAAGCTCCAAAACAGCTGATCTGCAGATTTGAAGTACAAGAAAAAAACTTTACAGACTGTATCAAGCCAGACATCAGTTGCATCAGTTTCCTGCAGTAAGACTACTTATATTACATTGTGCATCAATCAAAGGTTATATGTTGCCATATTTTCTTACATTATCATATACACCGAACAGCTGTACATAGAAATAGCACAGGTCTTTTGTGTAGAATTATTGATGACTGCTATTTGAGTGGGTTCCTAAACTCTTTTAAGTTATGCAAGCTTTATATTCTCAACTACATTTTGCAAAGCAGAACATTTGATACATACCTCTAAACTGTCCAGATTTTCGCAGAATATCCAAATTTCTGTCTCATGCTTTTGGTCTTTTCCTCATAAAATGTGTGGTTTTCTGGCAAATCACTGAGGATCGAAGTCATTAAATTATGGCATTCATTTGAGTTTCAGACTGTATATCCTTTAGAAAATGTTTGTTAACACAAAACCTGTTTGTTATTCTAACAGCTTTCTAGGTTTATAAGAACGATATTTAAAAGCTGCCCCTTGGGCCTTTGCCACCCCCCCCACACACAAACACACACCACACACACACGCATATTATTTTTGCCTTTAGCCATATTTCTTGGGCTTACAGGTATAGAGGTATAGCTTCATAACTTATGAATTAATTCAAACTGTAACTGAAACACATAAAGACTAAAATTGTTGCTAGACCTTTGACCACTTTGTCCCTGTGAAAGGCATTAAAATTTAAAACAATCAAAAACTATGCATGATAGTTTTGGATGGTTTGCACCCTGAGATATGCAGAATACTTGCTGAGTTCTGAACTGCTTCAGTTTTAACCAAAATACATCAAGCATGAATTTGTTGTTAGACATTTGACACTCCCTGTGAGAAGCATTAGAATGTAGATGAATGGAAAAATATACAGTGGGTTTCATGAACAATCTCATAGGCTCTGCACGAAGCCTACACAATGTTTATGTCTTAGCATGATGAGCAGTAGCACTAATCGCATAAGCATGCTGCTCTAGACTGTGTTAATAAATAGGCAGGATGTTCTAATCTCACAGCAGTCAACATGTGTGTGTGCGTGTGTGTGTGTGTGTGTGTGTGTGTGTGTGTGTGTGTGTGTGTGTAAATATGACCATAACTACTTGTGGCCTCAATAAATTAGTAGCCTGGGATTACTTTTGCACTGTAGGGTTAATCCACATCAATGTCAGACCCTTCTGTCAATATCTTCTGCATGATACAAACACTTCAAAGACAAGAGTCACTTCAGTATTGCTTGCTGTAGTCAGATCAATCAGTAATACTTGCAAGCCATTAGCAGCCAGCAGTTGTCATTTGTCCTCCCTGCAGTCCTAGAGTGTGTGAATGCAATTGGGTGGCTTCTTACACCATGTTTATATGCACTACACCAAGTGATATTTTTTAGTATTCAGGAATGCTAATGATTTCACACCTCATTTGCATCTTCACAGTTCTCAGAGGGGTGAATATACACTTTATATAGTTAATGGTATAGCTATGAAAGTTGAAGGAGTGGAGACTGACTAGGTCAAGACAAACCATTACTGTTAGTTAGGTTGAGGAGATTGTTCTACAAATTACTGTGCTATTTCATAAGGTTTGTTTGTCTGCTTCATAAATTGCTTTCATTTTCATATTTTGAATGTATTTCAATATGCAATTGAAAAAATAATTTTGATATGTAACCCATTTTAAAAATTCACTGCTGGTATACTGCACATTTGTAACTTCTTGCTGTGCTTTCCAAGTTAGTATGGTTAAATGACAGGATTATGTTATCATTTGCTACTGAAATTTCACCAGGTACTACAGGCAACTGTATTGTGTTTATCATCCACTTCAAGGGGTTATGCATGCATAGCTAAAAGAGGTGTTAGGCTTCTCAGATGGTCCCTGATAACCTCCACAGCTGTGGAGAGACTAATGGATAGACAGGTGAAGTTTACATTTTTGCCTACTTATTGATAATACTGCCATCACGCAGACATTTACACAACTGATGTCATCATTACAGATGTTAACAGAATGGATGTAATGTTAATGTGTTAATGTTTCTTTTTTATGGGGAGACTCCCTTAGCTAGGGTGTACTCTGACATGAGCATTGTTTGTTCAATTGTTTTGTGTTGAGGATGGGTGCATTGATTTGATTTGAGGGCAATGCTTTCTTTATGTGCTAGAAATGTTTTTTTTTTTTTGGTTTCATGTCATACAGGACTATGGCACCCAGACCATCTGTTCCACAAATGCCACCATTCAGTGATGCAGGGAATGAGGTCATCATTGAAGCCTAAGCCTTATGCCACCATGGATCTTTCCTGCTTGACAGGGGATATGTCAGCCAGGAAAAGCATATGGCAGCATGTGGTCACTGACATGAATACAATGGGTGGACATGCCAAAAATTATAATAAGGTGCTTTACCATGGCACTGACATGAATACAGCCACAAGCAGGAAGGCAGCTGCAGTTGCATGTGAACAGATGGCTACTGGTGGGGGTCTTGCTTATGTGTTACTACGTCTACATCTGAAAACATCAATACATGTGTCTTACAAGAGAGAAGGGTCCAACAGAGATTATGTTGAGGGAGGATGGTCAGTCTCATTGATTCTGAGATATTTCTTAAGGGAAGACAGGCAGAACATTCAATTGTCCTTTTGTCATTTATATTGTGATGCTTATTAGCCTTCTTTCCTCTGCAGTCCCCTTTTTCCAGGGAGATCAGGATTACCATACAAAAGACCAGATGCAGATGGTAAGCACAAACTTTCTTTGATTAGTAATAAGCATTACTTAGATGTAAGTCTGAGGAGGGAACAAAAATGATTATATGCCTTTAACATCTTAAATTGTTTAACATGAGTGTGTAGAACCAAGTTTGGACCATTTCCACTCATTGCTTCTCTCTTGCTTGTGTTTGTTGATTATTATCACAGGTGATCCTGACAGTGGCAGTGCAGAACTCATATCATCTGATGTCAGCATATCAATAGCCTAAGATGATGATAGTGGTGATTTAGGGACACAGTCAGGTAGTGCAGAGGTTCAGTCTGACACTGAGGCTGTGGATCTCACATCCACTGGCCTTATTTCTGACATAGTCTGTATGCCTATGCATACCCATTCTACTCAGACCTCAGATATAGGACAGGTTGAGGGTGACACAGTTGATTAGGGTAGTGGGGTTACTCCAGTTGCAGAGTTGGTTGAGTCTGCCTATGGCCATTGTGAGGACATGGCACCACACAGAAGGGCTGCTAGAGGTGTACAGTGGAGGCCTGCTCTCCACCCTCATCCTAATGTTGTTATGTTGTTATGTGCCACAAGTTGTATGTATAAGGCTATCATGGAGGCACAGGCATATTCGACAAGGACCTCAGAAGAGACTGTATGAGTCCTAAACATGTCACATTTTGATGTGCATGACTGCCTCAACTATGTGGGTGACTCATTGGACAGAATGAGCAACACACTAGATCAGATGTCTGTGATGGAATGTCTGCTGGGGTGGGATGGCATTCATGTGTCTGTAGAACTGCAACATTCTCTGGTTTTAGCCTGCATGGCCATACAAGATCCCACTCCCATAGTGACACTGCATCCACTGCTCTATCAATGATTGAGGTGTCCATACCCAGACATGGTAGGCCATGTGGTCGTGGTTCAGGACATAGTTATGAAGAGAGCTCATCCAGCAGACATTGATCATGTTCAGATAGCATCCCCCACTTCAAACTGGGGAAGTGAAAGTGCAACCCCTGGCAGAGGCAGTTCACGTGGCTAGGAGGGATGACACTGAACAGACAACTCTACCATGCACTGCTCACACCTGTCCAATATGGCATGATGTAGTACTGTCACAGAGCTTGAGTATGATAGTACAGACATGCACACATTTCACAAAAATTGCCCATACTGACCCACACACATGCAAGCTAAGAAGATTGGAATACATCTCCTGTTAGTGGCCCTGAGATATTTCCTACTTTACTGAATGTTCTGTATTTCTTACTCACACACACACATACACACTCACCCCTTTTGAGTCAGACTTGGCCTACTGCCCCTCCCAACCTAGTGCAAATAATGATGACTGTGCTGTGTCCTTTATCCATTTGGGTTTGACTTAGGGTTGCATATGTGTCTGATGCACAGAGTGGATAGCTAAGAGCCTCTTAGTATATCGATTATATGCATATTTAGTACATAACAGGACTGTGGATGTTTCTGTAAATGCTCATTTTGGAAGGCTTTTTTTTTCATTTAGTATTGTAATTCATGCTTTCAAACCAGTGATACTGCATTCCTGCTTATTGCTCTATTTGTGAAACTGTTGATATAATTGTCCTGTTGACTGTTTTGTGTATAGTGCATAAGTGGCTAGTTTGATGCCAGCTACTGTGTACAATACATATCTGTATATTGCAGATATCATTCCTATAAGCCAAGAATGTCATTGGTGGACACCTCACACAGGTTCTGATTGAGTACATTTATGACTGGAAGTATGTGGTTAACTTATCGTCTTGCACATTTGTTCATATAATACAGGTTCCACACTTACCATGGCATTACTACAACCTTGACATTATGAGTTGTATGCTTTGAGGTTGTCTCTGTCTGATGTTATCTGCACACAGACATTATATGGGTAAGTAAAGTTGCGGGCATCAGATGACATTACTTTTAATATCTGTATGTGGTTAGGTTGTTATGTGCATTCCTTCTCTTGTGAGTGTGTGTGCTATCATTTGCCTCTTAATTGCTGAGTTTCAGGTGGTGAGAGTGTGTGTGTGTGTGTGTGTGTGTGTGTGTGTGTGTGTGTGTGTGTGTGTGTGTGTGTGTGTGTGTGTGTGTGTGTGTGTGTGTGTGTGTGTGTGTGTGTGTGTGTATATATATATATATACACTATCCTTTGCCTCTTAGCCAGGTCAAAGACATGTTGTACACACCTACATCTGCCGGCTATCTCTGCAGTTGGATGTTCTCCCTCAGAATCCTTGTCTGTGTGTGTTGGAGGTACTGGCCCTGTCTTTGGCCCAGGAATGTGTGGTCCTGGGCCTTGCTGTCCCTGTTGCAGCTGTTTCCTCATGATGATATTGTGCAACATGGTACAGACTCTAAAAACGTCTGTGCAGGTGTCTGAGACATACTGCATGGCACCTCCTGGTGTGTCTAGACAGCAGAACTGTGACTTCAGTATGACAAACACATGCTCTATGATGTTTCTAGTTTGAGCATGGGAATCATTGTATCCTTCTTCAGTGGGTATGTGTGTGTGCATTTCTGATGGAAGTCATGAGCCACAGTTTCAATGCATAATCTGCATCACCCAATAGATGCCCATGTGGAGCACCACTCCTAACAAACCTTGGGTAAAGCTGCGAGGTGTGCCATATGTGTGAGTCATGATAACTGCCCGGGTTGCCTGCACAGACATTAAAGATGCTCCCTTGGGCATTACAGACATAGAGGCCTCTTACACTAACACCAGTGGCTGCGAATAAACACAAGCAAATTAAATCATAATGAGATGCAAATGAGAAATCAAGTAAAACAAAGTATGTTAATGAGTCCTTCTCCCACATATCTGTGATTCATAGTCAAAGATTTGCATGTTTCCACACTGTCCACAGATTCATTTTCAGTGGAAGAGTTGCACCTGTCCTGCCTACCTTGCAATCCATAATGATGGTGTTAGTTAACGCTAGCCTAGCTAGTTCCCTGTATGAGCAGGTTGTCTTAGTTAAGCCAAAACCAGTTGCCCCTAACTACACTCCCCAGTCAAGAAGGTGGAAATATAGGCAGAGAATAATTTACATAATTTTGACAATCAGAAGATACTTGATAGTTGCAGACTAAACAGATATTGTAAGGGTCTTAGTGAGCACGTATGGTACACACAGGAGCACTTGGGGGATATGTGACCTTTCTATTCCTGTGGATGCAAAGATACATATAGCCCTCACTATACTTGCCACAGGGACCTTCCAGAAATAGACTGGGGACATGTTAAGTATCTCACAGGATTCCGCCTCAAGGATACTTTGGCAGTTCCTGGATGTACTTTTGGCAAGTGTGGATCAGTATATCTATTTCCCAGTGTCACCTCATGACCAAGCCAGGACTTTGTATTTATGGTGTGACATGGTTCACAAGATACTCAAGTGCAATAGATTGCATCCATGTTGCAATTAGGGCCCCATCTGGTCCACAGGAGAGTGGTACACCAATAGGAAGGATTGCCAGTCAGTGTATGATGCATCACCAATGTCTCTGTCCAGCATCCTGGGCAGTGTACATGATTCCCACATCTGGCACACTAACTCACTCTGCCACCTCTTCCTGCATAGTAGGATGTCCAGTGGTCATCTTGATGATAAGTGGCAAAATATATATTTTGTTCTATTTTATTTAAGTAGTTATTAATGGTAAAATGTATTGCTGAATACTGAACCATTTTTGTTTTGTTTTGTCTCCCTTCCCTTTTTCTCTGTCTCTCTGTCTCTCCCTCTCTATCTCTCTCTGTCTCTCTCCTTTTTTCCTTCTTTCAGATGATGTTGAATATTCGCTGGAGCCATGGCTCGTGACACCAGTGATAAATATAAGTGAAGCTGCTGAAGAAAATTACAACACAGCCCTGTTCTAGACCCACATTGTTACTGAGAGAGTCTTTGACCTCTTGAGGAGTCATTTTATGTGCTTAGATGAGTCTGGGGGTGCCCTTCAGTATGACCCAGCCGCTGTGTGTAGGATATTTACTGCATGTTGTATCCTGCATAATATGATCATACACCAGTCTGGTGGTTAAGTGATCCATGCTGTCACTGCAGCTCCTAGTTCCAGTCCTATGTGTGACAAGCATGTTGCAGTAATAAGGGACCCCGTGCATCAGACTCATGCATAATATTTGGCCGCGCAGGTAAAGAGGTGGTATCTAGTCCAGACCTATGAACCATGACATTCAGGTTAGTGTTTTTTTTTTCTTGTAAAAGCCACTTAAGAGTATAATTGATGTATGCAGTGATACCTGTGAGTATGTGGTGTATGGTATACAGTCGCTATTCATCTGACATTCCCTGTCATCCTTATATAATATTTTTTTTCATTTCAGAACAGTTACTCATAATATTGTTTACAAAATTCATGCCTGAGCGCTCACTGACTCCTGTTCAGTGACATCATAAGACACCATATAAGGAATAATCACATTTTTAATTGTTTTGCACAATGCATTCTAGTGAGGTTGTGTACCTACATATGAATGTACTGAATGTCCTGAAGTGATACAACTAGAAAAAATTGTTAGTTCAGTACTTAATATGAGTTCATACCTTGCAATTGAATGTCAACATATCACATTGTTTTTTATATAGCAATGTTTCCTCAGTTTGAACTATGTTTTCCTGTTAATTCAAGTGACGCCTCCAGGTGCATCTGCAGTTAACTCCTACTAACTCCTCTAGGGGTCAAATATTGCTTGTTCATATTTGCATCAATAATTTCAAAATCATGGTATTTACAAGATTTTGAAAGATTTCATCTTAACGCTTCCATAATGGCAAACTCAACTGCATTAATATTTGATCTCTGTCTATTGAAGGTAAAGAGATATTAACTGTTGTTTTTATGATAGTAATTTATACAGATATAATTATCACATTTCCCTAAATAACTCAACAACAAAGTGACACAGACAGAACTCCTTAGCCTCATATGAAAGCTCTCAGCTAGATGAATAAAATGTTGCTGACAGTATGTGTGTGACATGAGTGGTTGTTGAGATATTGTAAGCTGTTTACAAAATATTACAAACATAATAGTTACCGTGTTTATTGTGACTTATAAAATTCATTTTAAGACCTAGAACCTAAATAATACTACCAATGTAAAAATTGTTCATGCTGAAGGGTTTGCAATTTATACTTCTTTCATAACCCTTATTGTTCCAAAGATATGAACATTTATTTGAAATGTAAGAAAATAATTTGATTCTGTCAAAAGTCTTAGGCTCCATTGGAAGTTACAGTGCAAAATTTCTGAGCTCCATTGGAGTGAATGAGTACACATTCAATTATTTTATTTTGGCATGCACAATAATTTGTGGTCCCAGAGACAAAACCATCATTGTTTGTGGTGAGGGTAAAATGACAGCAGTGTTTGTTTACATGTCTGGATACTCATTTTGATCTTTTTTTTTTTTTTTTTTTTTTGAAAATCTTTTTATTTTATTATCTTATAGACAAACAATACAAACCACAGAAGAACACTGTACAAACATCAACAAAAACTATATACAACTATACATTGCCCATATCATTCATAATATATACAACAGATAATACATTAAGGAGATATAATACAAAAATGAAAAGTGTTTCAGGTTAAAAGACAATCAAAGAATACATTCCAAAAATTTTCAGAACAGAACTTGTGATTACCTTTATAAAAGACATACTTTTGTGCCCTAATATGCCTAATTACCAATTCCTTTAGACCTTCCCATGTTAGTGCGGCTTGGCACTTCCAATGCAATGAGATATAATATTTGATAAATATGACAATTGAAATCACCACCTTGAGCTGAGCTTTAGGAATATTATCAGGAGGGATATGTAATAAAGCAAATTGCCAAGAAAGTGTTGATTTTTCGTATCCCATTTTCTCCAGAATAACTTTAAGGGCACACCATAGTCTGTACACACATTTGCAACTCCAGAAAATGTGATATATATCGGCTACTTGATCCTTACAAAATGGACACAGAGAAGACGAGTTGGGATGAATTTTATTAATGATTGCAGGTGTTAAATATTATTGGTGATCATGAGTTGCGTATAAAATAATTTTTTAAAAGGGATATATTTAATACTTGATTTGAAAAGCTCTTTCATTAGTGCGGGAGTTATACTCGGGTCCTTATCTGACCAGAATTTAGAAAATACTGGCAAATTGTTAGATCTGATAGAGATTAATAACTTATATACATTGGAAGTCATTTTCTTTTTTAGCAGAAGAAGTTTCCAAATAACCTTGGCAATTTTGATATTTTCTCTAGATAAGTCAGGATGATCATAGAATGGATTCAATAGTTCAAAGATTTGTCTAGTTATTAAAGTATATTTATTGGATAAATTAAAGGTTTGCCTGATCTCGGATAACTTCAGATGTTTGACTAAGAAAAAGTCTGCCATGCACTTATCCTTAATAAGGGGGAAATTGTCCAGATTTATCAAGTTACCATTTAGAGTTAAATTGGGATTTAGATGTATTGGTTGGAGGGAAATGAACGCCTGCAAAAGTTTTAGCGAAGACAATAGTTTATGAAATCTGATAACGTTATATTTGAGGCCATAAAAGATTTTATATTTGTCTAGACTAACTTTGCTCAAGAAAGGTAAGGCGGATGGATTGAATTTAAGGGATCTAATATAATTGAAGTAAAGTAATACCCAGTTAGGGTGCCAGGCATCTGAGGTATTAATATAGTTTGCTATCTTAATAATTCTACTACTTTGAATAATATCATAGTAAAGTTTGAAGTCAGGAAGAGAAATACCACCCAAATCCTTCGGGTAAATAAGTTTAGAATACGAAATTCTCACCAATTTAGGAGACCAAATAAACTTAGAGAAGGTTGAGTGTAATTTATTAAAAAAGTATAGAGGGATAATCGAATTAGTCGAGTTGAAAATATACAAGAATCTGGGAAGGATATTCATTTTTATAATAGTTGCACGTGCCATAAAGGGAAGCTTAAGTTGAGACCATCTCTTTAAATCCCATTGCACCTCCTTCCAAAGAGAAGAAATGTTCTCCTGATACGAAATAGATTGATCAGTTGAGAAAGTTACCCCCAGTTAACGAAGACTTGAATTAACTGGAATAACATCAGAGGAAAAATTTAGGGGATATGGTGATGTGATATTAACCGGAAAAATTTGAGATTTGTTTTTGTTAACTTTGTAGTTGGCAAATTTAGAGAAGATATTAATGGATTTCATGATTTTCTCTAAGTCCAAATTTGGTAAAGAGAGGTAAATATTTAGATCATCCAAATGCCGAGAGGGGATACTAGTTCTAAATAGCTTGGGGATGATCTGATGAGTTTTTGTTTAATAAGAAGGAAGAGAGGCTCTATATATAGATTAAATAATAAAGGAGAGAGAGGGCAACCTTGTCTCGTACCATTAATTATGTTAATCCTCTCAGATATACCATTATTAATATGTAGTGTTGTATAGGCTTTGTGGTAAATGGTCTCAATAAATTTTGTGAACGATGTAGGAAAGTTAAATAGAGGTAGAATAGAGAGTAAAAATTTCATACTCATTCTATCGAAGGCCTTAGAAGCATCTATTGCTAGAGTGTACAGGGGGTACCTAGCTAAAGATGAGAAAGTTATCATAGCTTCTAAAGCTAGAGTATGATCCGAGGTCTGTCTATTTCTAATGAAGCCCGATTGTTCTTTAGAGACTATACTAGGTAGCAGTACTTTAAGTCTATTGGCAAAAATTTGGGCCAAGATCTTTAAGTCTACATTAATAATGGATATGGGTCTAAAATTTTCCGGTTTGGTAGAATCTGCTTTACCTTTAGGGATAAGAATAGTCTTAGATGCATTGAAATGGGGATCACTTATACCCTGGTGGAGAATATGATTATAAATCAAATATAAAGCCTGTGAGAACTTGTTGGGATATAATTTGTAGAATTCTGCTGTGAATCCATCAGGACCGGGGCCTTATTCAATTTGAGGTTATTGATCACATCCAGGACTTCCTGAGAAGTAATTTCTTTATCTAACAATTGAAATTGATCCGTATTTAGTTTTGGGAAAGATAATTCTTTAAGGGTATCATATAGCACCTAAAAAATCGATAGGGTCATTAGGTGAGCTATAGAGCTCAGTGTAAATTTTTTGAAAGATTTTTATAATATCTTGTGTATCATGGTAGAGTTTGTCTTGATAAGAAATTTGAGAGAAAATGTGTGATGGCTTATTCTGATTAATTAGCCTAGCCAAGAACCTAGACGGGCATTGAGCCCAATCGGAATATTTGGCCAGCATTTTGGTTTCATGAGCTGATAAATTATCTGCCTGTAGAGATAAATAATCTTTCTGCATCTTAACTAACTGCGATTCTATCTTGCTATCATATTTGATCTGCAGTTTATTCTCCCATTCTGATATTTTCTTGCTCATTTCAGTCTCCCTTTTACGATATAATTTCTTGAAGTAAGAGGCTTTATTTATCAGAATGCCCCTAATTACCGCCTTTGTGGAGGCCCATAATATATCTATAGGAATATCCTGGTCTTTTGATGCTTGTATAAAATTGGTTTAAGTTATCTTCTATAATCGAAGCAATTCCTTCTTTTTGAAGTAGATTAGGATTAAGTCTCCACCACAATGGACTATTTCTACTGTTACACCTCTGATTGTAATCTAGGGAGAGGGATAACGTGGTCAGATAAATTTCTGTTATCAATATGTAGTTCTATTTGGTAGTTAGCCAGGATCGAAGAAAGAAGAAAGAAATCAATTCTGGACCAACTCTTATGACAATTGGAGAAAAAAGTGAAGTTAACTCTATTAGTGGGTTTTCTGTGCGATATAAATGGGTCAAGCAAATTGAAATCTTCCTTGAGCTCAGCTAATACTGACACGGCTAGTTTATTATAATTTGTATTTGGATACTCATTTTGATCTTTAATTTTCTTATTAGTGTTTCCCTGAATACTTATGAATTAATACTTTTACGTTGTAGATAATTTCCAGCTGAAACAATGATAATGCATAGAGATTCTTTTCTCCCCAGGCCTCCACTGAAAATGGACTCACTACAGCCCAATAGACTACTCTGGTAAACAAATGCAACAACAAAGTGACAATATCTCAACAACCACTAGCCAATTAGTCTCCTTTCTCAGTCAACACCCACTCCCAAACCCCACCAATACTTAAACATTACTCAAAATCTCCACTCCATCAGAATAATTAGAAACATAGCTACACCTCTATACATACAGCACTCTTACACCTATAGTTTACTCAGCAACTACATACCTTCTCTCAAGAACCAGCTTTAACTACTTCATCATTATGATTTCTAAACCTTCCACCTTCTCCACTCTGCTTTTACTTCTCCTCAACATATCCTATATCTACTACCTCACCCAGACCAATCATATTAATCACTCACAATCCTTTCATGTAACCAACCATCTCAACTCACCCTCCTCAAACTCTCACACCATAATATCTCCTCACCTATACGATATAAGCAACCATCTATATTTCCCTTATAAACTTATCACCCTTCATAAACATTCTACACATATACGATATAAGCAACCATCTATATTTCCCTTATAAATGTGTCACCCTTCATAAACATTCTACCACCAGAGCAACTAACATACCCCTCATCACCATATTAAAGCCTAACCCATATTCTAAACAGTCCAAATATCTATCCAACCCAATCCTATATCTAATTACTACACTATTCTCCGGAGATATTCACCCTAATCCTGGTCCCACCACCTCATCCACTACAGATAAGTCCATACTATTCACTTCCCTAAACTCCCAAAGTATAGTGAACAAAATCCCAAACCTCCATGCCTGGCTCACACACAACAAACCAGACTTTCTATCCATCTCTGAAACTTGGTTAAAACCCCACATAAAAGACTCTGAGATAACACCATCCAACTACTTAATCATAAGAAAAGACAGAACCCATAAAAAAGGAGGTGGAGTAGCTCTCCTATACTCATCTTCCTTATCAGTTACTCCATATAACAAACCTATTCCCCAATTCAATAATGCTGAATTACTCCTAGCATTATTTCAGGTTAATATACACAAACACATATGTATAGCAACCCTTTACATTCCCCCTGGTGATAACATTACTACACTCAAAGACATTCTGTTCTGGCTATCCACTAACATTACTAATGAAATAATAATCCTGGGAGACATGAATATCAATTGGTCCTCCATTCAATCTCCCACAAACCCTCTTAACATCAACCTTTATATCTTTTCACAGCTAATCAACTCCACAACCCACCCCTCAAAAAACCTATCCAGTGGCAGCATTTTAGACTGGATTTTAGTCTCCCACCCTCATTATTTCTCTGATAATGGTACACTTCCAGACCCTCTTAGCGATCACCTACCCACATTCACACACCGACTCCCTTCACCCATACACCAAACACATAATTATATTACTACTCGCAACCAAAAAAACTTCAACCATATAACCTTCTCAGACTCCTTACAAGCTATTAATTGGAACATTCTAAAAACTCTACCTTTAGATAATGCCGTTGCCCACTTCAACTCAACCTTCTTAAACCTTCTCGACTACCATGCTCCTCTATGGACTAAGCGAATAAAAATCAAAACTGCTCCTTGGCTATCCAAAAGTACTCTAGTCACCATGCAACGCAGAAACAAAGTCTAGGCACTCTACCACAAAAATAAGTCTCCCTTCATTCATAACGAATATAAAACACTCAGAAATAAAGTCAAAAAGCTTATTATCACTGACCGACGAAATTACTTCTCCATACTCCAAAACAGCAATAAAACAAACCCTCAGAAATTCTGGAAAGGAGTCACCACCCTTATCAATCCAGGCAAAATTGACAACCCCAGCCCAGACCCCAATGCTCCCGACATAGATTTGGCCACACAATTTAACTCTTTTTTCATAAATTCTATCTCTAAATTAACCTCAACATTCTCTGACAACACCACTCCTCCCAGTTCACCCTCAACTTCCTCTACAAACACTTCTACCTGCACTCCTACTACTACACTCTCTTCTTCTCCACTATCATCACTCTCGAATACCCTCCCTACCCCTTCCTCTCCTTTTTCTTTCAAACCTATACCCATATCCACCATAAAAAAACTCCTTCAAAAACTTAAGCCAGGATCTAATGCCCCTGACAACATCCCATCATACTTTCTTAGCATAGCTGCAGAAGCCATTGCCTACCCCATCAGTATCCTAATAAACTGCTCTCTCCAAGAAAGCATAGTACCCCAAATCTGGAAAAAGGCTTTCATCATACCCTTGCATAAAGGTGGTAATAATAACAATTCAACTAATTTCCGACCCATCGCTATCCTATCTCCCATTTCTAAACTCCTAGAAAAATGTATCCAACTACAACTCCTACCATATCTCATAGACAATCACCTACTTACTCCAACACAGCATGGTTTTAGGCCTGGTCATAGCACTATGACAGCCCACCTCTCCTTCCTGGAAACTGGAAACAAAGCCCGAGACTCTGGTCATATTGTCTCTACCCTCCTACTTGACCTTTCTAAAGCCTTTGACACTATCTCTCACAAACTTCTTCTAACTAAACTCTCTCAGCTAAACCTATCTTCTTCTTCTTCTCAGAACTGGTTCTCCAGTTACTTATCTAATAGATATCAATCAGTAAACTAGAAGAAAGCCACCTCTTCTTTCCTTGCTACCCCAACTGGAGTTCCTCAAGGTTCCATACTAGGTCCTCTCCTCTTATAATATATTCATAAATGACTTCCAAAATTCTATTCCTTTCTCAAATATCATCCAATATGCAGATGATTCAACTATTATCTGTTCTGCCACATCCCTCCCCACACTGCAGAAACTTACACAAGATGCATTCTCAATCACAGAACAATGGATGAAAAGAAATCACCTAGCACTAAATGCCTCTAAAACCAAATTAATGGTATTCACTCCCTCTAAAGTCACCTCCATCAATACAAACACTTTCTATATCACTAGTAATAACAACACATCTCTTGAACTGGTGCCTGAGACTAAATTACTTGGGGTCCAAATTGATAGTAAGCTTAAATTCAACTCCCACCTACAACTAAATATAAAAAAAACCATCAAAAATTAGGTATGCTCTATCGACAAAATCGTTACCTCACACCCTCCACCAAAATCACTCTCTCTACCTCATTTCTTATCCCCTCCCTTCTCTATGGAGCCCCACTCTTAACTAATCTACAATCTTCCCTTAAAACACAACTTTTCTCATGTTACAACAAAATCGCCAAATTCGCTATTAGCCACAAATCATCTAGCCACCACTGTTCTTCTCTCCACAAACTAAAATGGCTATAACTTTCCAATCTTCTCACCTACACTCAACCGACTCTAGCACATAAACTCATTTTCAACCCCCTTCTCTGTCCATCCCTTTCCTCTGCCTTTAAAATGCACCTACCCAACAGAGTACTAAGATCTAACAACCAAAATCTAATAGAATTGCATAAACCTACTCGCCCCCCAGGTAAAAATCTCCTATCCTATGGCCTAGCACGCCTCTGGAACTCCCTACCCCCATCCATTTGTATCATCTCTAACCACTTCACTTTCAAAAAATCTCTTCACTCTCACCTAATATCCCAGTGGGAATGCTCCTGTTCTCATCCATCATAATATAAACTGGCAAACTCCTTTTTCCCTCCCTTCCTCTAACTTCCTCTACTGCCTCTCCTAACTCAAACTCTCTCTACTTGTTCTAACCAAACTTTTTATAAATTGTATTATGTGTCATACTTTCAAGCTTAGTCAATATTTAGGACCTCTCAGTACTTATATAGAAATGTTTTCATTACCAGTATTATATCTTCTTAAACTTTCATCACCTGTCTGTACTACTTGAAACATTATGCTTTAAACTGCATCACTTGAAAATATTGTAATATAACCTAAAACCTACTTGTAACCTTGTTTCTCAAGCCATACTACATGAAATGTCTTGCTCTAATTTGTTGACTTGTAAACATTGTAATCTAATGTAAAACCTATTGTAACCTTCTTACTGGAGCTTTTCTCCCCAGGACTCCATTGAAAACGGGTTCATTTTGGCCCAATGGACTATCCTGGTAAACCAACTGCAAATAAATAAATAAATAAATAAATAAATAAATAAATAAATAAATAAATAAATAAATAAATAAAAATACATAGATCATTAATGGTGTTAATCACTGTGATCTTATGTTATGACATACAGCTTTCTTTCCATATTTCCATAGTTTTTAAGCAAAACCTTTAGAGGTTAGAGGGATGAAATTGTTACAAATGCAAAGAGGCTTAAGATCCCACTACACACCTTTTTTTGTTGTTTTTTTTACTTTATTTAATAACTTATTTCCTTTCTAATTAAACACTAATATTGAAATGTCACACCTGAATCACAATAGGCCAAGGTCAAATCTGTGATTAACACCTCCTAAAAATATGCTAGGTGTTGGTACAAATGATTTTACAGAGAGTTTGTCATAATAGCTGGATGGTGAGTTGATCTGATATTGTGACCTTCTTGATGCTGGTGATCCTGCAGACACTGATCTGATAGTGCTGCAGGACTGCAATCGGGACCTAAATGAGAAGTTCTGATAGGTGTGGATGAATGCTAATGTGGCCTGCATGAAATTGTTCTGCTTTGCTCCCCTATCTAATTTGAATACTTGCAGTCCCATTTGACCTGCTCCCACATGTCGAGATAGTACCCTGTCCTCTTCCCCTTCAAGACTGATTCCTACATGAGCCTGGTAAATCCTAAATAGTGTACAAATGGAAGTGAATATGGATCCTTGGTGTGCCACCATACTAGGCATCAGTGTGGCTATGGCATTACCCTACTCTGTGCCATTTTCATGTGGTGCTAGAAATCTTTACATATACCCTGGAGGGCTGTGACCATTTCTAGCTGACACTTTGTGGCAGTTTTTTGAGCCTTAACAATGTCATGGCACATTTGCTGCTTGGAAGCCAGTGCTTTATGTGTTTCCTAAAATAGCTGTGTCAAATTCTTGCACCTGGTACCCCTTTGTAAAGGTATCACTGTAAACAGTGTCACCTCTGAATTTCTGCCATCATTATGAAAGTATTTGTCTGGTTTGGAGATACTGATGTAGAGGTGCATGTGTTTGGAGATACTGGTATAGAGGTGCATGGGTTTGTAGAAACTGGTGTAGATGTGTAAAGGTTTGGAGATACCAGTGTAGAGGTGAATGGGTTTGGAGGTACTGTTGTAGAGGTGCAGGGGGTTGGAGATACTGGTGTAGTGGTGCAGGGGTTTACTTCCTGTACAAGTGTGTGAAATGTCAGTATGTGCATGACTTCATAATGCATTGTCACTTCCTGCAGAGGTACTAAATATTAGGGTGGGTGAGATCCTGACATTAAACTTGAAGGCTACATGCCACTTTCCAAAGGCTGCCTCATAAATATCATCATAATCATCATCATCATCATCATCTTCAACAGCCAATCTCCTGTGGATATCCTCCAAATTTACTGGCATTGTGGAACTCATTATTTCTGCTGCTGACCCTGTAAAAAGAGTGGAAAATGTTACCAGTAAAGAAGTAGCATGCACTACTGTATGCTGAGTAAGGAGGTGTGGGGGACACTTACCAAAGGAGATGTCGGGGACACTTACCATGCACACCCCCTTCATTGTCATTTTGTGCAGAAGTGGAAGACTCACCTGTCAATTAAATCAACATGTGTTTAGTGGAATCATTCCATGTCAGCATTCAATTCTCTATGTATAACTATATGTTACTGCTTTTTAAACCAACCTTCCTGAGCAGACTTGTGTTGCTGCTACAGGTGTTGGTAACAGCCAATATCCACACTACCTCTGATTATTTTACTGTAATCATCTTCTGTGTCACTGTCATCCATACAAATGGAGAGGAGGTGGTTCTCATCTGGTGTTAAAGGGATAGGTGTTGGAGGGTCCCCCCACACTACTGGTAAAGGTAATTGCAGTCTTGGCTATTGCATGCCCTACCATATCATTTGTCCTCTTCTTGCACTGTGTTAATGTGTGCTTCCTTCCATTAACTGCATTTATAGCCATATCACTTGATTCATATGACTTTTCCCTCTCAGCTTGTTTGGGCCCCCTTTTCTAGAAAGTCATTTGCCATATGTCCTAAGGGCTGCCATGACGATGCAGTTTTCCTCGTGCCTAAAGCTATCCTTTCTATGCCTCTATATCTCATGTCCCATCCTTACTGCACTCAAAACAATATTCCATAATCATAAAAAAAAAAAAAAAAAAACTTCTGATACAATCATCAGTCAAACAACACAACAATCAAAGCATGCCTGCCATCATCAGAAAAAATAAAAATAAAAAATTAGGTGACATAAAACCCATAATCTTATACACATGCGAAGTCTCAATCCAGCCAAGTAAGATTGTTGAACTGTTTTCACCATCATGAGTGCATTCACAATAGTAAACAAACAGTTTGTTAACAGATCCTTCCTTCCCTACCACTTTTCTGTATTCATAATACTGTCATTTGTCATTTACTGTCATTTTTCATTTAGCAATGACAATTACAAATCTGCCAGAAAAGACTCATTTATGTTGAGCCAACAAAGCAACTTTTTTTCACAATTAAATCAACGCATTTCTACCATGTGTGCACAATCACTAAATGGCACCAAAATAAACATATCTTTCTCCCTGATCACTATACAGTTCCACTGTTGCTGTAATGGATTTCCATTTGCAAAGGAGTTTTTGCAGTATTCATTTAAGTTATTCTTATCTGCTCATAATATCAGTAAAACAAATATTTTTTTAAGTAATTATTCAATTGGTAATATTTTTATTATTTATTGGGTACTTTAAAAAGTCCACAATTTCCTAAGCCATTTCCTGCCTAATTTGAGTAATCACAATTGAATATGGTAGTGTTAAACTTATTTGCTAAGCTTAGGGTCATTTATGCATTTTATAGGCAAATTAGGCTCTATTTTACTTACCTCTATTAATCACTGTAATATGAGAACATGAAAGGTTCATAGGTTTATAGGTTCATTGGTGTGTACTAGGCTAATGGCCCTGGGGCCTTTACAAGCCTAGCCATAGGATTACCCTGGCATAATGCCACCCGACCTTAGTTCTCAGTGCCTCTGTTGAGTAGAGCCACTGGAGATATCCCCAGGGTGAATTTTCTGTTTCCCTTCACTCATCAAGATTTCTCTTGAAGAGGATCAGTGAGGTTCTCGGCTTGACATGTATGGGAAGTCTATTCCATAGCATGGGTAGTCTCTGGGTATGAATCTGTCCCTCCAGCATGTTCCGTTAATTGTGGTAATGAGTTTGAGGTCTCTGAAGCATGTGGTGCAGAGGGACTGGGATTTCTTTAGATGTAGCATTTCTAACAGAGCTGGGTCAGACATGGCTTTGTAAGTCAAGCAGAGATCGCCTCTAATTAGACAATATGAGACAGAAAATAGTTGGAGTTTTTTGAGTCTGTCCATATAGAACAAGTGTTTAAGGCCTAGGATCCTCTTTGTGAGGTACTTTTGCAGCATCTCCAGTTGTTGCAGGTGTCTAGTGAGGTACATGCCAAATGGGGCATTGTACTCGATGACTGGCCTAATGAGGGAAGAGTAGAGGGAGACAATGACCTCTTTCTTCCTGGATGCAAAACCTTTAGTAATGAGATGTGATACATAAAAGGACTTTCTGACCACAGTGGCAATGTTGTGATCAAAAGAGAGGTTGCTGTCAACCTGTGTTCTCAGATCTCTTATAACACCTTCTGTGTTCAGTGGACTACCATCAATGTGGTAACTCATGGGAACTGGATTTTTCCCAAAGGGGATGATGACACATTTTTTGGCATTGAGCTTAAAGCCATGGTTCTGACACCAGTTGCTGGTCTCAGTGAGGCCATTCTGTAGGATGTCAATATCACTTGGGGAGTTAATAATAGCTCCCAACTTGCAATCGTCTGTGATCTTTGTCAGTCATAGTCCCTTCGTGTTGGCCTGGACTTCAGAAAGTAGATACCAAACAGGAGAGGACTCAGGACCGAACCATGTGGGACTCCACTCTTGACTAGTCAGCAGTCTGACTTGGAGTCAGGTACTTTGACACTGTGTGTTCTATCTGTGAGCCAGTTTGCAATCCACCTAGTGATATAGGGGTTGATGCTTAGCTTAGTGAGTTTTTATATGATTCCTGAGTGGAGAATGGTATCAAAAGTCTTGGCCAGATCAAGGTAGGCTGTATGAACCACCTTGCATTCATCCACAGCTCTGGTGACTGACTCAAAGAAGTCAACCAAGTTGACCAGGCATGATCTACCCTTCACAAAACCAAACTGTGTGGGATCCAGAGTTTGGAGATTCCCTATATCCTTGTTTATTAGGTCAATGGTGATGCGTTCCATAGCTTTGCATATCAGGCTCATCAGGTTAATTGGGCGATAGTTCCCAGGGTCTGCAGTCACTCTTCCTTTGTGGAGAGAGATGACTGTAGCAGTGCATCATTCCATAGAAACAAAGCCTGAGGTGAGGCTGTGACTGAACAGGATATACAGGTGAGGTACCAGTTCACTCTGTAGTTCATGTAAAACACAGCCAGGGATATTGTCAGGCAACTTATCCATGTAGCTAGGCCTCAGGTAGTTGTGAACACAGGTCTATATCATGGCATCAAAAAGTCCTTTCATCAAACGGCATTTAAACTGAAAATGCTGGTAATAGAAGTCATTTGCACCCCACACCCCCCACTAAATATATATACCGAAATCGTACTACAGTGAGAAAAGGGCAAATTTGCCAATCTTCTCTGTACCACAATCTCTATTAACGGCATTTCCAATTTAAAAGCCATTCAATGAAAGGGCTTTTCAATCCTGTGTCATAGACCTGTGAACAGAGCCTTGGTACCCATGAACATGCTAAGGAAATTTGCAGAGTCCACAGCAATCCCAAGAAGACCACAGGAATGCACAGATAATCTCAGTTTTTCGCGAACCAAACAATCTTTTAAAAAGACAAAAATGGAGTCATATGCATATGAGTTTGCAAAACCATGAAGCATAATCCCTGCCTATTGTACAACATCTGGCACATCTTATCACCACAAGAAATCCACTGTTTAGAAATATTGGTACTGACACACGCAGGGATATTTATTTCTGCAGAAACAAATAAACAAAGGCACAGAAAAAAAGTATTAATACTGATGTGATACATGCATGAGCAATGTGTACAGAAATGATTCCTTCCTGACATTTAGGTATAATACTCCAAAAAGCAAACAACAGCACTGCACACTAGCAGCAGCCATAGCAGGTGTAAGTAAGATAAAAACTGGTGATTTCATTAATGACTTTTATCCACCATATAAATGGTTGTTAACTGTGTTTGGTTAGGGTGAAGTCACGCCCCAGAGAGAATGGCTCTAAATCTCTGAGCTATAACCCTGCTTATACTTTCTTCATACTGGTACTGCCACTTCTAATGTTAGCAGCACCAGTGAAAGTCACAGGCCGCAGGCCTCACTCTGAGCTGGTCTGACAAAGTGATCAAAATTACTGCCTAACTTCATAGAGATTCATACCTGCATTATCCAGGTATGCATAGAGGGACTAGACTCAAAAAAACTAGATACCTGGTAGGAGTTTGGTGAGCCCCTGTCATACATGACAGGGATCACCCACTCTGGCCCCCAGTGACAGCACAGGAACAATGACCTACACAAGAATAGGCCTGACCATCTGGCTGAGTGGGTACATCAGGTGATACTTCTTCTTTTAGCTTTTCCCAGTTAGGGGTCACCACAGAGGATCACCTGTCCGCTCATGATTGGCAGTAGAGTTTTACATTGTCGAGTTGACAGCCTGGTGCCCAACCTTCCACGGAAGGCACACACATGCACGCACTCACACCTAGGGCCAATTTAGAGTGTTCAATCCACCTACAGCATGTCTTTGTGAGGAAACCGGAGCACCCGGAGAAAATCAACACGACCACAGGGAGGACATGCAGACTCCACACAGAAGGCACCCCAGACGAGGATCGAACCAGAGAACCTCTTGCTGTGAGGTGACAACGCTAACCGTTGCACCATGGTGACCGCCCTGAGTGATACTATGTATTTCTTTTTTTTTTTTAATCATATCCAAAATAAATTTAAAAATTAAACTATAAAAATGTTGCATATTTGAATGTATTTGTTAGCAGAAATAGGTCTAACTGTAAATCTGTATCTAAAAACAATAATGCAAAAGAAAGCATAAACATATATGTACACAGAACTGCATTTGTATGCAAATATGGAATATTTATATGATGACATATGTATGAATACAAATGCATATTTATGAGTAAAGAAATATATGTAAGTATGCACATACATATGTGTATATATATGTATATATATATATATATATATATATATATATATATATATATACACACATATGGTATACTTTCAGAACATTGCATCCCAGTTCATCAAGTGTAAAAACATTGTAACCAAAACATGGTAAGTACAGAAGCACGAACTCCTGGAACATTATATTTCCTCTCCAAGAAAGTAACCACTTGGCCACCAATGAAAAAACCACAAATGGTAGCAAATTACACAGATCAAAGTGGGGGGCTTCATCCCCCCAATCATCCCCACCCCCTACTTAAATATACCAACTCAGAGATCGCACTACAGCAGAGAAAGGGCAAAGTTCACCATAGTGGCCAAGTGGTTATTTACCCAGAGATGAACTATGATGTTCCGGGAGTTTGTGCTTTTACACTTACAATGTTTTTGTCAAGACATTTTCAAACTCAATGACCTGGGCCACTATATATATAGATATATATATATATATATATATATATATATATATATATATGTGTGTGTGTGTGTGTGTGTGTGTGTGTGTTTGTATGTGTGTGAGTGTGTGTAAAATATGGATGCACATCTGCATGAGTACACTTGTGCACTAATAATAATTCTTTTCATGTATATAAATGTATGTATTTATACACAAGCAAAAAAAAAATATTTGCACTGCCACGTAACTTCACAAGTTAGGTATTACCGTAGTAGCTGAACTGCATGCAGACACATTTTGTAAAGAAATTATTTTGTTTAAGCAAGAAAATATTATTATGATAATTGTGTAAGACAGTCATTTCTTCCACACTATCAGCTGTATGTACAAGATGGCTGGACTCAGTCAAGCACCACGTCATAGCCAGAGTGGACACTGGGGAAGGGGATGGAGGTTGCAACATTGAGTGAATGAAAGACAACCAGTGCTATTACTTCTACATACATTTTTAAATAATCCCCTAATAAGCTTACACCTTTTAAGTAGTAAATTATCAAAGCACATGTTATCATCATGAAGTATATGTACTGCATCCATGTATAGCAGTAAATATGTTTTGTTTAATAAAGGTTATATTTAAAGGAAGTAAAAACTTCCTTTCAATTGTTATGTTTTTATATGTATGTACAGATTCTAACTCTGCCTGAGGAAAATTCACAGTGTGTTGCTTAAAACTACAAGTTAGGTATGCAAACCATAGTATCTAAAAGTAGAACATTCACTGAACAGATGACACCCCTCCCCACAAAAGCTGTGCACATATATAAAAGTATAGCAATTTGAAAGAAGATGCACTGCTATTATTTCAACTTAAATTAAAGGAAATATTGGCCAAATATGAAAAATCCAATGTGAATAAATCAGCGAGAAACAGATAAACTAAATAAGTGCAACAGTACCTGCAGTGCCTCGCAGAGAAGTACTAGCAGTCATCAGTAAGGCAGAAAACAACAAACTAAAAAAAAAAAAAAAACAGACCAGAAGGTAGGAAATGTGAATACTCCAGTTGGGTACAAAAAATGTAAAATACAATATTTTAAGTCCATTTATCCATTGAAAACACACTTTATTTAATCAAAACACGTAAAATTAGCGCTTTTGTTTCTACCATAACAAACGTCTCAAGACAGTTTAAAAGAAAGCAGTCCATGTTTAAATACCTTCAATTAATGATGACTTCATACAAAAAGCACACCCCCCTCCATTATTTCAGTCAATGAGAACAAATCTCTGTATGCATATTTATGAACATTTATAAATATTAATAAATACACATGAATATTTATAAAACCTTTACAAACTATAAAATTAACATTCCAGCACATCTCAAAAATTGGATATATAGCATATATGTTAAATATAAATACAAAAACAAGTGTTTACTTTAAAACCTTATTTAAAACAACTCAATTTAGTTTAATTTTACGTTTCCATAAATATTAAAACTAATCAGATCATTTTTCCAGTGCCTTTAACCTAAGAATACTGTTGATAGAAATACATTCATTGAGACTTGACCAAATGTTAGCCCTTAAACACAGTTGCCAGGTCAATTCTTTCCTCTCTAGATGTACTGACCATGCTCCACCCCTTTCACCAACCTTCAGTGAGTCCAGCACAAAGAACTTAAAAGAATGCCCATGAAAATCCATACAGTACTTGGCAAGGGCATTGGTAACATCATTTTTGTCTGATTGTTCTAAAATGTTAGTAAATACATTTTTTTTAATTTCCTCTCCATTTTACCAATATAAAAAATTGCACATAAAACATATTGGGTGCAATATACCACCCTCTCTAAATAACAGTAAAACTTTTCCACTGGTTTAAATTTAAAACCATTAATCACTGTCTCAACAATCTCTGCAACTAGTAGTACTACTGGTCATCATGCCAGAGATGTTAAGGAAGGAAATGAGAGACAGGTAAATAACCATACGGCTATATGTTCTTTATATAGCAAAAGAGATAATCAACTATAACCAGTCAACAACACAGAAGATTGTTTAGACTGCTTCAGGGTGCTGGTAAAAATAAATAAAAATCATAACATTTTCAAAAAGAAATGTCAAGTCCTTAACTGGTTTGGTTACTATACGGAATTATAATAGAAGCACTAAAGTGCTTTCAGTACAGTATGATTATATACAGGCATAAATTTAAAATGTATTACTGTTTATGTTACAAAATATCTCGTTGCTATCAGTAGACTGAAAATGTAAACACCACTAAGACGTGATAGCAATACACTCATTATTCCTATGTGCACATAAGCATTCCTCGTATACTTTGTTTTAGTTTAATAAAGATTTAATAAAAAAATAAAATTCACTGATAATAAAGATTTGAAAAATATGTAACTTTATGTGTGAATTTATTGTGTGCATTTCTTCTCTGTCTTCTTGCTGCTCTCTTTTTCTTATTTTAATTACGCATGCCTCTGTCCTTCATTATTTTTTTTCAAACCCATTTTTGTTCATTTTTCTACAAGTCCAGAATCATTAGGAGCAGCCCAGCCATGTGCCTCCCAAATTAAGGAACATTCACCCTCTGCCTGTCCAAGGACATCCTCATAGGGTCAGGGCAGTGGCACCAGTCCTTTAGGCTTCCTGGCACATGGCAGACTGGCATGCTTCACTGAATGTGGGCTTCATGACTTGGTTGAGGACATACTGGAGCAGGTTGTGGACACACCCATTCAACCAACTATGGATTCTCGTCAGTGGGTAAAAGATTCACTGCCTCACTCCATGCCAACCACTGTGCCACTACAGGCCTCTGCCCCTCTCAGCAATAAAATCCTCTTGGAACACCGTCAGGTGGTGCAAATGTTTGAGGCCTTGTGGACCTGGGACAGTTGTTGGGATGGACTCTTCTTCACCCCCCTTCTTTCCTTTATCCTCTCTCCTACACCTTCTTAACTACTTCCCACCCATACTACCCTCTTATATCAAAAAATAAATAGGGGAGGTCTATCCTCCTACCAAACCATAGTAACCCTTCCCTCCCACCTCCCCCAGCACAACCCTTTTGATGTGTTCATTCTGTGCTTCCATCTTTGCTATGTGTCCCTTTTTTCAATCTTGCCCATCTCTTCATTCCATTCTTTAATGCAGTCATTGTGTCCCTATATAAAACATTTAAACCTCTTTATTTTTTCTAAATATTAATAATAAAAGCTACACTGCCTTCCTCTTGCCTTAACTCCTCCAAGTGTGCCTACACATAGCCACAGTCATCTGCAATATCTGAGTATATACAAAATCATACAAAGCCTAAGGCTTTCATATCGTCCTTCACATATACTTAATGATTAACTTTAGCAAATTTATGCTTTTGTTGTAGGTAAGCATATCTATCAAAGTGACTTTGGTTCATAGGTTCATAGGTTAGTACTAGGCTTACTGCCCTGGTGAGCCATTTTAAGCCTAGCCAATTATCCCCTGTGAGATTCAAACCCTGTACTTTGTGTTTGCAAGTCAAACACCTTAACCATTAGGCCACCCTCCCAACCCAACAATATACACCTTCAAACTGCAAAGCAAATTCCAATGGTGAGAATCAAACCTGGCACCTTGTGGTTGAAAGGCATATACCTTACCCACTATACCACTCGGTCTGACCACTTGCATCTGTTTATTCAGCATCAATAACCTGCTCATATTGTATTTGCAAATAGGAGCTCTTTGCAGATAACCACTACGCAAATGTGAAACCTGGGACTATGAGTTACCACCTATATCTTTATGAAGAAGTTGTGACAAGCAAAAATCATTGTTACTGGCAAGATGTGTAAAGCCTTTATTGTATTGCAGGTGACCTGAGTTCATTTAGTGGCTTGGACACCTGTTGAAGCTAGAGAGGTAACAGGAGAAGAATGGGAGGCTTGGCATGCTTGCCTCTACTCAGAGTCAGAGTTGGCATGAATATTTTCAGGGCACAGTTATCAGAATCAGAAGCCATCTGGACACCTGTTCGAGTAGGGAGGCAATGCCTTTGATGACATCACTCATGGAAGAGGGTGATTGTCCTTGTGGATGCTATTCCACATAATTACATATCCCCCTCCTTGGAACATAGTGTGTCTGCAGGTAAAATACAGGTATATACCTTACAATCAACCTATAGTCTAAAAGTATTAGTGGCAACTCACAGAGTGCCAAAATCTACTGTAACAAACATGCCATCATCTACTTACTCTCTGATGAAATATAAAACATCTCTCATAACTGAAATGTCCATGACCTTAATATAGCAGCTAGATTCACTAAGAAATTCTACTCCAATTCAGAAATGCAAATAGAGCTAGCAGTTCCTATCAGAACCGAATGTCATGGGAAATTATAAAACAAACCATGCTGGTGGTCCACCACCATAAATAAACTGTACAACAAAAGAAATACATTACTTAAATTGTATAGTAAAAACAAACCTCATCTTCTCTAGGAAAACATCAAAAACATTATGAAAAGTTGAAAAGAAAATATTAGATCCACTTAAGGAGCCCAAGAACATAAGCTGGCTTCTGAAGCCAAAGATAATTAAAAATCCTTCCTTACCTAAAGTAGAAAACTAAGAAACAACGCCATACATTGCTCTGAACTAATTCATAATGATGCTTTTTATTCTGACTCCACAGGCATTGCCAATATCATTGCAAACAAGTATAATGTCAACTTCACCTTAAGACTTTTATCCAAAGCACTGAAATACCTGAACCCTTTGCTTCCCCAACAATCTCTAATGATCATTTACTGAAAGTGCAACCAAGGCAAAAAATACTTCCTTCGTAGGAAGCGTTTTTTTAATTAATAATTTTAAACATGCCCTTAAAGTTCCACTCCACTGGCTTTTTAACCTAAGTTTAGCTTCTAGGTTTGTCCATGATGAGTGGTGATGCTCCTCCATAAGTGCAGCCTTACAACTGAGCCATATAATTACACATCTATCACCCTTACAAGCTTCTTCTGCAAAGCCATAGGATGTATTGTTTATAACTGGCCTCATAAAATATAATCTCAAGAGTCTCATTAGATTTGACACCTAACAGTTTGGCTTTGTGAAGAATAGATCCTGTCTACTGAATATGGTAATGTCTTCAAAAGGGTTATCTAAGCTGTAGATGGTGACCATGCAGTACAAACAGCATATCTTGCCCTGGCCAAGGCCTTTGACACAAGTCACCAAGCTGTCATCATGCAGAAGTTATATGCTTAAAAAAGTTACCCATATGTGATAAGATGTAAAGCAAAATGACTGAAAGACGGAACCACACAGTGCATGTTTCAGGTGCCTCAGCAGAAATTATTATACTGACCAGCAGTATCCATCAGGGCTTGGTCTCTCTTCTCATCATACTATATATGCAAATTACCACTGCAAAATGAAAATGTAGTGAGGGACCTAGGAAAAGTAGCTGATAACTCCAGCTTTTTCTGACCATTCTGTGACAACACTTGTCAGGAAATCCTTTTGTTTAGCACGGTTAATTGTAAAAGGAGTATCATCACGGTCTAAAGAGCTACTCAATCCCTTATATGCAGCATTGATGAGAATACATATGAAATAAATGTATCTCACTAAATATATCAAACAATTATTATTTATTTATTTATATGTTTATTTCAGTTTGATAACCAGGGAAGTCCACTGGGCCACAAAGAGTCTGTTTTCAGTGGAGGCCCAGGGAGAAAAGCTCCAAAGAACAGTTACAGAGAAACACTATAGTCAATCAATTTTTTTTAGAGAAAATACAGTGTACAATAAAATAAATGTGATAACATACACTAAATTCACAGAGAAATACAGCATACAATACAATAAATTAATGTGTATTAACATTTTTTTATACAGACTTTTTTTTTTTTTTTTTTTTTTTTTTTTTTTACAAGTTAGGATAACAGCTTGAGTAAGAGAGAGTACTGGGTGCAGCAGGTGACAAGAAAGACCTCCGAGATTCCTAATCAAAAAAATTGTAGGCCTAAGTCCCAGAGTTACCAAGAGAAGCTGGAAGCTCCATTGCTTTGTTCTATGTATTATAGTCTTTGAGGAGAGATCTCTGTCTCACTTAACAGACCAGGGTCTATATTAGAAACCGAGCATTCAAAATGTCGAGTGTTCTAATATTGAACCCTATGAATCGAAAATTTAAAACATTGAACATGCAGAACAGTGAATTTTTTTCCTAGGGAAAAATTTGCTGTTCCAAAACACATACACACTACACAAGCACACCAAACAAACAGCAATCCACACACATACACCTAAAATCTTACATCTAACCCAACACTAAACCGTACATACACCACTAACTATCCACTTACCTTAACCCAAACCCTAACCCTAAGGTCCGCCACTATCACACAGTCACCTCACCTGTGCCCTAACCCTAACTCACCTACCCTGCCCTAACCCTCATGTCCACACAATCGCACACTTATCTGACCCGCTCCCTAACCCTAACTCACCTAACCTGCCCTAATCCTCACATCCACATAATCACACAATTACCTGAACCCGACCCGTAACTTTCCAGTACAGCACTGAAAATACCAAAGCAACAGAAATGGACAACCAAATTCTTTCCCTAGGAAAAAATTTGGTTTTCTGTTTCTTCGATATTTTCAGCATTCGCTGAAAACGGGTTGATATTAGAACACTCAAAATTTTGAACGTTCGGTGTTCTAATATAGACCCACTGACCATTAGAGACCCTGTTGTCCTGGACATCCTACGTTTCTACATGTCCAATGGTTCCATCAGTACTAGAACCATGCACGGATAAATAAAACACAGTGTAGGTACAGGTTTATAACCCAGGGCCTCCAGAGCCCCTGGAATAAACTTGCATTGCATGTTAAGCAGAGACTTGTTATCTTCCTTTAAACATTAACTAGATTACTGGATGGGTTTTCACAGATTTACTCCAGGACTTATTGGCATGATCCTCGTGGAGAAAGGAGGTGGGGTTTGAGGTAGGGTACTGGCTAGGCATAACTGGCCACAAGACACAATAGCCTTGGAATATTTATGAATCTTTTAATCTATGTATCTCATATGATGCCAGTTTTGTCAGTATGGGTTGTGCTGATGACCCTAGGCTAGTGGAGATAAACCTGTTAACATGAATAAAAATACACAATAATAAGGAAAGTAGATGCTTAAGAAAGCCATGTTGCTATAGAAGTTTTAAACTATCTTGAAAAGAAGTTGTATCAAGAAATGTACTTCAATCAGGAGTAACCTCAGGCAGGTGTGCAGACAGAAAAATTCAGGACAAACCTCAGAGTCATTCATTGAGTGGGTCTGGCTGCACACATGTTTAAAGGCTCAGACTGCTAAGTTGCAAGCTTCAATGCATGTAGTTTCAAGATTCATATTTGATCTGGGTCTTTCCACAGTGAACTTCTAAAAGTTGACAATGGTTCTGCTTAGAAAACCATAAACAACTTAAAAGATGCGCTGTAAATGTCATGGTCCACATGAAACGCAATAATTAACAATTATTTATTAAGACAAAATCAAATTAAAAATGAACAACTTGGTTAAGCGCTTTCATCTAAATTACATAGACTTCATCAGAACATCCAAGAAGTCGTAAACATTTAAATACAACAGATTATCCAATGGGAATGTTCATTTAGTCAAAATTAATTAACATATTCATTACCTAATACATATTCATAAGTCTTCCTTCTACAATCTCTAAACATACACTTGCCTTCCATCTCTTTACATTATATATAAAATACGTTCTTCCTAAAAATCACAAAAAACTACATACAAAAGTTCATTCTGAAAACAATTAACAAAACGCAAAAGTGCACATTAGTAACATTTCACTAGCTAGACACTAATATAAAATACAAAATATATACACTTAATAGAATGTTAATGTAAATGCTAACTACTCAGTGTCCTCAAAAAGATCATATAAATGTGCTGACATTATAAGCACTGGTATAGTTGTTATTATGCTGTTATTAAGAAAAAAAGTACAAGTAAAAATACACTTAATTGTACCTGCTAACTTTATGTTGTGATGCACAGCAAAAGTATTATCCAACATATGGTATATAAACTTGATGATGATATACAAGTGACTTCATATTCACTACTAATATTCTACCATACCTAACTGGCATCTAATAGGGGTTTGGTTGGGATGTGGTCATTTAACCCAGGAGCTTTGGCTGCATTTAATCTAAGCTGCCATTTAATTTCTTTCTCTCCTAAAATGGCCTTAATATTCCATCCCCTGGGGTTAAGCTTTACCTGTTCCAGTATTCCAGATATAAATGTATGCACTTCACTATTGTTACTTATATGTCTATATAAAGCATTATTCAGGTCCCCTCTTTTAATAGAATAAATGCAATCATATATTCTATTTCTTAGTTGTCTGTCTGTCTTTCCAATATAGAAACTTGGACAAACATCACATTTTGCAAGATATACTATATGCTGGGAACAACAGTTACCTTTTTTGAACCATATCTTAGTGTGGTTAACATCCTACAAAATCATAGATTCAGGATGTTCAAACACTGTTTGCAACACCCACACTTCCTGGTGTGTGCATCTTTATTATTACTTCCAATAGTCTTGTTCCCTCTTTCAAACCTGAACTTTAAATTCTGACCTGTTTTATTCACATAACTGGGATTATCACCTAACTTATTCATAACTGTTGCATCACTCAGAATTATATTCCAGTTGTTGCTTATAATGTCTTTTACTTCTTGAACGTAAGGACTCTATTCCACTATACATGATCTCTTATACTGTTTATCATCATTCTTCAGTAACATCCCACTGGGTTTATCTAATCCCACTCCTAGCAATGGACAACATTTTCCCCCCATTCATTTATAACATAATTACTAACGTCCTTAATCATGGGTTTAGGATAACCTCACGCCTCAAAAATATGAATCATATCTTGAATATACAAGTTGTCATCTGACCAGTTAAAAATGGAGTATCCTTAAGGGACAATATCCTAGAGAGGGTTATACACACTCAACTTATGAATTACCTCCTTGAAAACAAACTGCTATCCAAAAACCAGCACAGCTTCAGACCCTTTCACAGTACATCCACTGCACTTATTTCTTTCACCAATACCATTAATTATCATAGAAATCAAGGACAACTTGTCTCAGCCATATTTTTAGATTTATCAAAAGTTTTCGACATGGTCAACCACAGTAGACTCCTCAACTTACTCTCCACCCTTAACCTCAGTACTTCCTCCATCACATGATTTAAGAGCTATCTGACAGGTCGGCATCAGGTGGTAAAATGGCAAAACCAACTATCACCCCTACTACCAGTGTCCTTAGGAGTACCTCAAGGGGCTATCCTAGGTCCATTACTCTTCACTGTATTCCCCAATCCTCCACCCCCAGGGCTACTGTTATTCAGTATGCTGATGACACCACAAAAGGTAACTGTTGCTCCCATCATATAGTATATCTTGCAAAATGTGATGTTTGTCCAAGTTTCTATATTGGAAAGACGGACAGACAACTAAGAAATAGTATATCTGATTGCATTTATTCTATTAGAAGAGGGGACCTGAATAATGCTTTATATAGACATATAAATAACAATAGTGAAGTGCATACATTTATATTTGGAATATTGGAACAGGTAAAACTTAACCCCAGGGGAGGGAATATTAAGGCCATTTTAGGAGAGAAAGAAATTAAATGGCAGCTTAGATTAAATGCAGCCAAAGCTCCTGGGTTAAATGACCACATCCCAACCAAACCCCTATTAGATGCCAGTTAGGTATGGTAGAATATTAGTAGTGAATATGAAGTCACTTGTATATCACATCATGTTTATATACCATATGTTGGATAATAATTCTGTTGTGCATCACAACATAAAGTTAGCAGGTACAATTAAGTGTATTTTTACTTGTACTTTTTCTTAATAACAGCATATTAACAACTATACCAGTGCTTATAATGTCAGCACATTTATATGATCTTTTTGAGGACACTGAGTACTTAGTATTTACATTAACATTCTATTAAGTGTATATATTTTGTATTTTGTATTAGTGTCTGTTCAACTAAAATATAAGGTGCTAGTGAAATGTTACTAATGTGCACTTTTGCAATTTATTGTTTTCAAAATGAACTTTTGTATGTAGTTTTTTGTGATTTTTAGGAAGAAAGTATTTTATATGTATTGTACAGAGATGGAAGGCAAGTGTATGTTTAGAGATTGTAGAGGGAAGCCTTATGAATATGTATTAGATAATTAATATGTTAATTAATTTTGAGTGAACAAACATTCCCATTGGATAATGAGTTGTATTTAAATGTTTACAACCACTTCTTACATGTTCTGATGAAGTCTATGTAATTTAGATGAAAGTGCTTAACCAAGTGGTTCATTATTAATTTGATTTTATTTGCCTGAATAAATAATTGTTAATTATTATGTTATATGTGGACCGTGACACTTATAGCGCATCTTTTACATTGTTAATGATTTTCTCAGTTGGGGATATGCTGTGCAAAGTGTGTTTTATTAATGGTTCTGTTTATTCTTTCAAAATGATGAGAAGAGGCAGCAGTCAAATTCAATTTATCAGTTCTAGGTGCAAAGCTTAATAAGGAAAGGAAGATAAGACTAGTAATTCACGATTATAGACAAATCTGTTTCCGTATAAAATAAGCTGACATCTACATACCAGACACAAATCCATAGCTTTTGTTTTCAATATTTTGTTACCAGTCCTGAAGTATTGTGACAATAAACATAAGCTATGAAGCATTCACTGTGGTTCACTATGGTTACTTGTTTTTCATATAACATCTAACTTGCCAAAACAGACCCAAGTCAAAACAGTGACACTCCATTGTATAACACTAATAACATGTCTTCTTTTGCAGGACAGCAGTCCCCCCACTCCCACTTAATGATATATGGGCAAATTCCTACACCTCTAATCTGTATATGTACTAAGTGTGAGAACATACAAACTCTGAGAAAAAGCAAATGGTGGAAAATTGACATAAAACTAATTTCCCTCCTCCCACAAATGCCATACATGCAGATAATGTGTGATATAGTCAGTGGCAGTACATTTAAATATCAACAAAAGGAAAATATGTTGTCCCTGCTGCATATGTTTCAAGTTTTCCAAAACAGGACAAGACAAGGGTAGGATTCCACAGTCACTGTATCACACAACATGTCACTTACAGAAGTACGAAACTGGATGCTAATAAGATGCCAGTCTGCACGGCTAAAACAAGTAAAAGCACAAAATAATACCAATAATCTCATCTGGCATAATTAAATGTACATTTCCAGTCTCCTTTGTGAAAAAAATGCTGAAAATTGTTAAACTCTTCAAAAATGTCAGATTCAAATGTTCATCTGTTGCAAAGACAATATTTCTGAAAGTCTTGGGACTATTATATAACTGTCTGTTGTAAGCAAAATGGATCGTTGGATTGCAAAGGCTATGTCAGCAAGAGCTGCAAATAATGTGAAGGAAAGTCAGGTAAATAGGTCCCGGTTTGTTTCAGTTAGTACAATGTTTTCATTCTGTATGCTTTGCCATAAAGTGGATCCAGTATAGTTTATAAAATCATAGTTTGGCAAAGTATGCTACTATTCTTCAAAAAAAGGTTTTGCAAAGCTAAGAGGACTTTAACATGATTCCTGAACTAGAAGGTGGGTGGGGGGTTAACCTCAAAAACCCTGTTGTGGGGGAGCACCTCACACTGCCCCAACAAAATATATAATTTCCTAAGTCTGTAGCATGTTGGGATAGACTATACTTCTAAAGTGGAGTTGTTTTGAAGTACACATGGTAGTTTTACCATATGAACTTAGCAGTGTATTGAGCTCCTCCTATAAATCTTACGTGACCTACTCATGACATGGCCATCCTACTCTGATTCCCTGGTCCTTTTCTGTAGAACTCATCTAAAAGCCTACCCTTCACAAGACTGGATTACTCTGAAGGCAGTGAGACATCTGTCATACTTTCAAAATATGGTTTATTGACCTGCTAGCATAAAGCAAAATAAAATAAAACAAAATAAAATAAAATAAATGGCTCTGATGTTTGCTGTTATACGCAGCCATTTACTGATTCAGCACTGCTTTTTGCATATATAGTCTCAATAATCTAGCAGAAGCCACAGTTTTCAGTTTACACACAGGTGGCATCCAATTTTTTTTCTGTTCAAGAGAAAGAAAACAATAGTATGCTGTGTCATTTGGGGAAGGACTCGTGTGCGCCAGCAAGTAAAACCACCCGAAAAACAACCTGAAACACTAAATGTATGTTCCCTGGGAAAGTATGTTTTGACTGAATTTTCCAGTAACCAGCTACTTCTTCATAGAAGAGAAAAATTACATTGCAAGGTAATCTAATACTATTCCAGAAAGTGACGGAAGTTCAAAGGGTAGTAACGGGCAGCATATGAAACAAACATACACCCCAAATAATTCAATATTTCTTATAGCAGCTTTGTTAGAATGCTTTAGGAAATGTACCTCAGATTTAAACTCTTCTATTGAATACTCATGTAGACCAGAATCAATGCAGCCAGAATTACCACTCTGATTTTTTTGTTTTTATCGGGTTTTGTTTTGACTGATATTACCTGAAAATGGTATTCCTAATAATATTTTGCGCTCAAGAAATACAAAGAATTAAATAATTTCATGATCTAATGCGCAGTGATTTTTCTCCTATTTTTTACTGCAGCAGCGTTTTTACTTTTGACCCCAGCTCTAGTTTCTGTTGCTGGAATGTGATGACTGAACACCCTGCAGATACATTCTTAAGAAAGTTTGATCTGTGATGCCTTCTGATTAGATATGAATAAATGTGCCCATCTATCTATCTATCTATCTATCTATCTATCTATCTATCTAGTTGTTAGGTATCTATGTTGGTCCTTTTGACCCTTTTCAGCTGCAAACCAGCCCAAAAGGAGCAGTGAAACATGTATTAATTTTATGAAAGCACAGATAAGCAACTGGACTAGTGTTCCACAGCAGGATTTGATAATTTGAAGGGCACATTGTGTGTATGCTCTAAACCTGGCCATGAAAAAGCAGCCAAGGCATGTGTTAGTAAAGACACAATCATACCAGCAGAAAGAATTGATCCTGACAAAAATGTGGCAAAAAAGCAGTTTTAAAAAATGGAGACAGAAAATTGTTTGTGGAAAAGGGTTATTCACTGTACACCATGCAGAAGAGAAGCAAATTTATCCTAGCAATCAGGGAATGTTGAGAGGCAGGTATAAGAGTCAGGTTGCTGTACCCAGCTGTTTTCTGAATATTTTTTTTTCATGGAGGATCAAAGTCATTTTTTGATGTAGAAGAGGCTAAGGAAGATTACAAAAGCTTGTCCAACAAAATGTGAGTAATCAAACAGAAGAGGACTCTGCTTCTCATTTTCCTGATAATAAAGCTTATGAAGATTTACCAGTGAAATCTTTTCCAAAAAAATGTATTTTATTCAGCTGCTTTTACTGTATTTATGTTTCTTCCTACTTTATTACTTTATCTTGATTTTACTGCTTGTTCTTAAAAGTGTTCATTTGCATTTATTCAGCTACATTTATTACTGCTTCCTAGAGCCTGATTAAATTGTAGCTGTTATGCTAAACCTCTTACTTTTGGTTTAAGCACTTGGGCTTCAGGCCAGTTATTTTGCATTAAGAAGGCTTATAGTCTACACTCTTGTGGGAGGCGAGGATAGTCTCTGCCCTTCTGAGTTGGGAATTGCTGGTGAGGGCTTATTGTGGAAGTTGTTCTAAGTGTCTTTGTCAGGGTTAAGCACTTCAGTTCCAAACCAGTTATTTTACATTGGGAAGAATTGTCATCTAATCTCTTGTGGTAGGAGAGGATAGCCTACGCCATTCTAAGCTGTGAATTGCTGGCTGAATGTTTATTGTGTTTGTTATTCTGAAAGTGTTTTAGTTCTGGATTAAGTTCTTGGAATCCAAACCAGTTATTTTACATTAGGAAGGTTTGTGGTCTAAACTTCTGTGGCAAGAGACTGTAACCTACACCCTACTAAGCTGGGAATTGCTGGTGAAGGCTTATTGTGCCTGTTATTCCAAGTATCTTTGTTCTGGTTTGAACACTTGGCTTATAGACCAGTTATTTCACACTAGGATGATTTGTGGTCTACACTCTTGTGGGAGTATTCTACTGAATTGCTGCTTTAATTAAACTGTTTTTTGCTTTTGTGACTGCAAGTTTCTGCACTTTGAATTTCTAGTACTTTTACATTTTATAGCATAGGCTAGATTCAGGCCTGCTGAATCTAGATTGCTTGGTATCATTTGAGAACTAGAACAAGCATTTGATATTAAGAAGGCCCTCCTATACTCCTATGGCAGAAGTGTGCAGCCAAGAACCCATCTACGTTGGGGGTTTCTGGAATAAGTCTCAGTTTTGGGCTCTCTCTTTGGTTAAATTAGAGGTTATCAACAAACAATCAATCTCCTGTGTTATCTGAAGCATTCAGTGCCTGCTACTGAAAAATAAATATAATTTTTACTTGAGCTACACTTCTTGCATTGTATTGTACTGTGTACTGTTATTTTTGAACTGTATTTTACAGTATTTTTGCTTTTTCCTGCACTTTTAGCCTAACATAGACTTGGCTCAGATTTGCTGGGCCTTGTCTGTTTTTACAGTTTTTGAGCAATAATCCAGATTTCATTCACAAAAGAGTGCCTCCCCCTACACCCTATTGAGTATATTGTAGCTAAGGATCTATCTGAGTGGTGATTGTTGGCCCAGGGCCAGGTTTAGTGTGCTACTATTGGTTAGAGTGTTTGAAATCAGTTTAATTTTGTTGCTACTTGTTGCCCACATTAGCTTGTGTTTGCATGGTGCACACCACCCATATAAGCTTGCATTACCATGCAGTAGGGGATACCATTAGTGGTTATAGACCCAAACTCTTAGATAGATAATTTTCCCTTAGTTAACTGCTTGTGCTCCATTGGAGGTTTCTTGCTGTAGTGCTTCACTGCCCAATTAGACACTCAGCTGAGCCTCTGAGGCTCCTCTACAAATCTTACCCATTAAGCCTCTCACAGTTTAGAAATTTTTCTTGTCCCTTAGCCATACCTGGTCATTCTAGTCCCCTTCCTGTTACTGACCACAATACTTTACCTAGCATCATGAATGGATAATTTCCCACCATCTCTCTACCCAACCTGATTAACATAGGGATCCTGAGGCAATGTAAGATTTGCCTTATGTACACTGACAACCCACTTCTCCTAATTCACACAAATTCAATATGTGAGAGATGCATCTATGTTAAGAATCCAGAATCTAGGGTCTCTTGCTCACAAATCAGTATATCAGATATTAACCAGGTTGACAGCTCACACACTTCACCTCTTGCACCATCCATGTATACAACACCTAAATCTACATATGCAGAGGTTCTCACTAGAAGTCTAGCTAAAGATGAAAAACCTCCCAAACATAAACACACTTCACTTAATATATTCCCAGCAAATCACAGTACACATACAAACACATGCACCAGTGTCTCACCAAACATGCCCCTAAGGCAAAACACAAAATCAAATGTTTTAGTCATACATGGCTCCATTGTGAGACACACAGATTTCCTACTCTCCAGGTTGGATAAGGAAAAGGTCATGGTCAGCTGTCCGTCAGGTGCCAGGATCTGCCACTTCACATCACACATGCACTCAAGTTTCTCAACAACAGACACTGTTATGACTCTGTCATAGTCTATGTTGGTGTGAATGACTTGAGACATAACTCACTGGAATATATGAAGAGAGAGACATGACTAAGCTCTCTGATTATGTGTTCCAGGTAGGTATGTTCCTAACTTTAAGCAGCATTTTACCTTCAGATAGGATGATGCCTCAATACAGACAAAGAATAATTGACTTCAACAATTGGCTTAGTTTCTGGTGTCATTCTAAGGGGATCTAGTACCTGGCAGCCTGGAATGATATGACTAATAGACCATAATGCTTTTCCAGAGATGGTATCCACCTTTTACCTCTGGGATTTCGACTACTGGCTAAGGCTCTAGCCTCCCCCCATAGTGCTTTTTTTAGGCAATGTCACAAAAACAAAATTCTCATCAATAAAAATACCCACAAAAAACAGCCTTAAAGTTATGCTGCTAAACTCTAGGAGTCTAAATCTGAAACTGCACTCACTGGAAGCACTCCTCACCTTAGAAGATACAGACATCTGTGCAGTCACAGAGACCTGATTCAAGGTCGCTGAGAGCACCCTGTCCATACCAGGATATAATGCCTTCCACACATTCAGACCACAAAATTAACATGTGAAAACTAAAGGAGGAGTATCAATATACATCTAAGATAAAGACACCTCCTCACTGGTTGAACAGAATGATTCCCTAGAGTTACTCAGTGTACAAATAACTATAGGAAACACCCATCTCCAAGTTATTGGCAGCTGTATACCTCCTCCATGAACCATGATATCCACACTGCCTACTTGGATCTGCATGAGTCACTCAAAATAGAACCAAACACCCTGGTTATGGATCTATAGATTGAGTAAATTATATATGTACAAACACACTCTCCCAAAGGTTCTTGGACTTTGGTAATTCAAATGCTTTGGAACAAATAATTGGCACCCCCATAAGGGACCCAAACATTCTAGACTTGGTGCTCACCAAAATGGTAGAAAGGAGCACTACCACAAGTGTGCAGCCCTCCCTTTTTGAAGTAGCAATAGCATCATACCCTCCTTAAGAGAAATTAGGCTCAAAAACATCTCCAAAGCCAACTACAGCCTCTTATGAGAAGGCATTAATAGGTTCAAAGCTCCTGTCCCCACTGACAGCAAGGACACCTATACTGGGATATACACCAATGTATTGTATAAGTATCTATACAATTTTATTGAGTCAGCTGTTCCTGATAGGACCAAAGCAAGATCCTCACGAAAAAACAAGCCTGCCTGGTGGACATCTACCATAAACCGGTTATATAATAAGAGGAACAAATTGCTGTCTAAGAGCAAGAAGGAACAATCTCAGAACTGGAAGCACACCCTTTTCAGCTTGAACAAGCAAATAAGACATCTTGTAAAGTCTGATAAAGCTAACTACAAATCTAGATTAGCATCTCTAGCTAAGGATAACCATAAGGCATTCTTTAGCTGCATCCAAAACCTTAAAGGAAAAGCCCAGATTTGAACTGAACCGGCAGTGAATGGCACCACATATACTGACCAAGTGGTAATAACTAACCTGTAAGTGGACAGGTTCAGTGAATAATTCTGCTGTTGTCCCCATCACCTATTCTCCATCTGGTATCTCTAAAGAGTAGGTCTTAACCACTCTCTCCAAGGTCAAAAATACAGCCTCTATGGGACCTGATAACATCCTAGGATGTGTTCTCAATGGTTTAAAACAGGAGTTAGCAACACCATTGGGTATTCTTTTCAACCACAGCCTAAGCACTGGTTTTGTCCCTGCTGACTGCAAAACACCATCATCCCCTTGCCCAAGGGGGGTGCATCCACTGACCCTAGGAAACTATAGACACATTAGTCTAACCAGCCTTATCTGCAAGGCCATGAAGAGAATCATCTTGGACCTTATCAACAAGGATATAGGAGACCTTCAAATGCTTGAACCGACCCAGTCTGGTTTTGTTAAAGGGAGAGCCTCCCTGTTGAACCTGGTGGATTTCTTTGAGACAATCACCAAAGCCCTGGATGAAGGCAAATCTGTGCATATAGCCTACCTAGACTTGGCCAAAACCTTTGATGCAATCCTCAACTCTGGCTTCATTGAAAAACTCACCCAGCTGGGGGTCATCCCATATACTGTTAAGTGAGTTGCAAACTGACTCACCGACAGAATGCATATAGTCAAAATAGGAGACTCCACCTCTACCAGCAGACCCGTTACCAGTAGTGTTCCATAGGGATCAGTGCTGGGCCCCCTACTGTTTGGAATATACTTCTCAGAAGTACAGGCAAAAACAGAAGATCTGTGGCTGACAACGTTTGCTGATGACTGCATATTGGGAGCAGTCACTGAGTCCCCAAATGATGTCAACATTCTACAAAAAGGACTTACACAAAGCAATGTTTGGTACTAAAGTCGTGGTCTTAAACTTAATGTAAAAAATGCATTATCATCCCCTTTGGCAAAGGCGATGTCCCTGCAGATTACCATATTAATAACAACACCTTAAGCTCTAAATCAGTGGTGCGAGGTTTGGGCACACATGTTGATAGCAGCCTTACCTTTAATCACCATGTCTCCATGGTGGTAAGGAAGGCCTTATACTTTGCTCACCAAATAAGCAAGGGCATAGCTTCTAGAACAAAATAGGTTATAACTCCCTGTACTCTTCCCTCATCAGGCCAATAACAGAGTAAAATGCTCCCTTTGGTATGTACCTAAACAGGCACCTGCAGCAACTGGTGAAACCTCAAAGATTCCTCACAAAGAAAGTTCAGGGTATTCAGCACATTTCTTACATGGACAGACTGAAATCACTGTCACTATACTCTGTATCATACAGACAACTCAGAGGTGACCTGTGCCTTGCATACAGAGCAACCTCTGATCTTGCCTTAATGGAAATGTTGCACATTCGTAAGTCAAATGTTATACAATTCACTCGCTCTGGGGACCTTAACCTAGCATGTAACATCAACAGGACTTGCTAGAAAGACAAATATGTCTCCCAGAGGTTTCCTCTACTCTGGAATAAACTTCCAATACAGGTTAGACAAAGCCCCTCGTTAACTCTTTTTAAGCTTAACTTGGACAACTGGATGGGAAACCGCAAATTCACCCCAGAGGTTTCACCTGTGTCCCTCTTGGAGGGGGCAGTTGGTGCTGATTTAGATCTGCTTATAACATAGACCATATCTCTAGACCCTTAAGGGAGCAAGAGTTGAACTTGGCTGGGCATGTAAGGACCCTAGGGATATTAGCCAAGTAACCCCCTATGAACCTATGAATGTTCCAAAGGAAAATGCTTAAGAGACAGAAAAAAAAAATCACGGGAACTGACAAGAAGAATCAAGAGAACCTCAGACTTCAACCCGAGTCTGGGGTTGGGAGATGGAGACGAACAGGAAGAAGAGCAGCAACACTGAAATTAGTGACTAAATGTGAGACTAGACTATGAAGCATCAATTACATTTGTGAAATATGTTTTTACAAGAAAAAGTGGAAACATTAGAATTGTGTGACTGTTAAACTTGTGGGGGACTGACACTCATATACCCTACTTTGTTTCATAGATTTTTGGAAGAATACTGAAGTGAAGGATGAAAAAAAGAAAAGAAAAGTAACTGTAAGTAAAAGAATTTTTGTTCGTAGTATTTGTATTGAACATTTCATTATACAAATTTCATGTTATAAAGTAAAGTAGTTTCAGTTATTGATTATGTGATAAAGATATTAAAGTAAACAAGTGCCTTTTTTCCTTCTTTTATAGTTTTAAGAAACATGGGCATTATATTGTAAAAAGAGAAGAAAGGCTGGACAAAAGTATGTTTAGATTAATATGCTGTAATCTTGAGTTGTTGAGGTGGGGGGTGGGATATAAAAGTGCATAGATTATAATATATGTAAAGTTCATATGTTCTGTCTTACTTTTATATAGGTGAATGTCTGGATTAAAACCTTTGGCTTAATCTACTCTAATATCAACTTTTTTGTGTGTAAGCAAGTCAACTAAAAAGGACACTGAGTATAATGAAAGGTTTGCCTTTTGTAAATAAATGTTCACTGTAAACAGAGAGCTGTATGAACATTTGGTATTTGTGTTCCCATGAAGGAAAGCTAACTATAGGGGGAAGAAATAATAACTGTTTTAAGGCTAAAGGTTAATGTTTTCTGAAAGCATATATCCTGTTTTTCAAATCTAGGAGGAAAATCAAGATAAGACAAGAACAAATGGCAATTAGTGTAAGCAGGAGCACAGGCTGTAACATGAACGAGAATCTTAGCATGTCTAACTTTAATGTTAAGTTTTGTGTGTGTGTGTGTGTGTGTGTGTGTGTGTGTGTGTGTGTGTGTGTGTGTGTGTGTGTGTGTGTGTGTGCTCTTGTTTTTTTTTTTGTTTTTTTTTTGTTCATTAAAACAAAAAAAAACTTGTAAAATGTGACATAGGTTCAAATGTTGATGACAAGAAACAACCATATAAGAGATTAACCTGCAAAACATTAGTGGGTCATGTAACACAAAAGTAGAAAATAGACATTTTAATAAGCTGGTATATATACTAGATGGGAATAATAAATTCTTATCATAATGGCTACGCTAAACGTAATATTTTGGAATGTGAATGGCCTCACAGGTATCAACAAAAAGGTAAGAGTATTGAATTACATTAAGAAAAGCAGAGTGCAAATAACAATGCTACAGGAGACACATTTGAAAAGAAGTGAACATGTGGATTTGATAAAGAAAGGATTTCAAGATGGATATTCAGCAGAATATCAGGGACAGAGGAAAAAGGGAGTACATATACTAATTGCTAGAGAAGCTCCAATAGTGATAGAAGAGGTAAAAAAATAAAGTATGGTGGATTTTTAGTAGTAAGATGCTACTGGCATGAAAGGAGGATTACACTGGCATATATTTATATTCCACCTAAAACTGCTATTATAGAGCTTAAGAAAATATTGGAAGAAATAATCATTTTACAGCAGGAAATATTGCTCATAGGTGGGGACTGCTACTTGATTTGCAACAGAGAGGATGTTTTTAGTGGGCCTAGAAGGGAAAATATAACAAAACATGTTAGATTTCTGAAAAAAAATATGAAAATATTTGGTATGGAAGACATGAATTTAGTAGTAGCAACTCACAGAGAATTGACATATTATTCCTCAAGATATAATAGACTAGGCAAAAATTATATTTGACAGGAACACGTACATTTAATTGAAAGCTTTGACACACATCAATAACTATTCCAGATTATGCATCAGTAACAAAGATACAAATGCAGGGTAATGAAGTAAAAATGGGAAACTGGTGCTTCTCCACCTCCCTGTTAAAAAGAGAGAAATTTAAGGAATGGGTAGTGAAAACTATTCAAGAACTATTCTGGAAAATAGAAAGTTCTTCAAAGGTTATAGCTAGTGAGTGGGATAGAATGAAAGTAGAGTTTAAAAACAGTGTACAAATAAAAGAAAAAACAGATATAGTTAAGAAGTTATAATTATTTAGAGGGGCTGACAAAGGTTAAAGGATTACAGAATAAGGGGAACCTCACAGAACAAGAATGGGCACAACTGCAGAGTGCAAACAAGAAAATAACGGAGTATCTGGATAATATGCATGAGTCTGGAAAGATTGCTGATAATAACTCCAGAGCACAAAAACTCTTAGTACAATGCCTTAGGCAACAGAAAGTAGATAAGGTTGATGCCAAACTCAGAGAACCTATAACAAAAAAAGTGACTAGAAATCCTATTAGATATACTTCAGAACATTTATGACAAATTGTGTAAAGTAGAGGAATGTGGGAATCAAGAAAAAGTACAAAAGTAAATATTTATGGAAGATTTAAATATACCAAGGTTTGCGGTAGATGACAGCTTCCACAATTAACAGTTAAGATAGGAGGAGATGAGATAAAATGGTGACATATAATCAATCAATCTGCAGGAAAGTACCCAGGAATAGATGGTAGTCCTGTGGAAGTTTTGAAGCTAGGAGGAAAGAAAGTGATAAATATCTGGAAGGTTTTGTTTAATAGTATTTTAAAAGCAGAGGAAGCACCAACATCCTGGAAAACAGCTATGGTGGCTGTAATACCTAAAGACAGTAAAGACCCATCAGATTCAGCTTCATATAGGCCAATTTCAATTTTACGCCATGATTATAAAGTGTTTATGTCTATAATGGCTAAAAGAATGGCAAATGCATTGCCAAAATCAATAGACATGGATCAATGTGGCTTTGTGGAGGGGAGGCAAAAATTTGACAGCATTAATATAGAACAATAAGGATTCAGAGGGAAGCATAATGTAATATAATATTGCTGTTGGTGGTGGTTCTTGATGTAGAGAAAGCATTCAAAAGAGTAAGATGGAATTTTATAAGTAGGGCAACAGAAGCATTTGCAATCCCTGATGCAATAATAAGGTTAATTAGGAGGATATATGAGTTACAGAAACATAAAGTGTGAATGTTCCTCACTGTTAAGTTGTGTCTGAACAGAGGAACCAGACAGTGGTGCCCTCTTTCTCCTTTATTATTTGCATTATATTTAGAACCATTGGAAAATAAAATAAGAGGCTCAGAAATTCAAGGATATAATTTGTATGGTAATCATGAAAAGTTAGCTTTATTTGCAGACAATATTATTTTGTACTTAATAAAACCAGAAAAGGACATCTCAGTGTTATGGAACATTCTGAGACACTTAAGTTTCTTCAGGATATAAAATTAATGCAGAGAAAACAAAGACTATAGCTGTACACTATGTACTCATACGTGAATTTGTTCAGAAATAAACATATTTATAGGTGTGAGTGTGAGTGTGTGGTACAGATGAACTTCCACAGAAGGGCTAACCACCTAGGGTTGTAAACCTCAGCTCTTGATGAATGTCACTATTGAAGTGACCCATATGCAAAATGGGAAAAGGTGTTCAGGATGGATGGATGGGGACATGATAAAATGAAGTATTTAGGAGTATTCATTAAAAAGGGATTCTGTTAGGACAGCTAAGGATATGTGGGAAGAGACAAAGTAACATGTAATACAGAAACTGTGAAACTATAAGCTATTGCTAATGGATCTGGATAGCAAGATACAAGCAGTGAAAATGTTTTAGTCCCTTTAGTTTTATATACAGGTCCGGCATATTTTTATCAACCAAATGAGAAGTTGAAGACAGTAATTAATAAAGACTTAAAGGATTTTTATCTGGGAGGGGAAGAGGGCAAGGGTCAATTGGGATAAGCTGATCCTTCTAATAGACCAACATAGTTTAGGGTTACCTGATTTGAAGGAGTATTTTAGAGCTACATGGTTAAGGTTCATATACATGACACAAGCATAAAGCTATAATTCAAAGTGAAAAAGGATGATGATGAAGCGGGGGAATTCACAAGGTAAGGAGGGAGTGTTTTTTTTGGATGCAGATCCTTAAGCAGAATAACAATAACCAAACAGTTTTCTAAGAACTAAGCCAACACAGGAATGGAGAAAAGCAATTCTGCAAATATGGATTATTGCAATTAGGGATACAAAGAGTAAGTAAGAAGGGGGTTGAGATTACTAGAGAAAACTGGCAAAGGAAATGGGGTACTAGGAGCAAATAACTAGAGAGGGAAAGGTAATAGAATGGGAAGAGGACAAGAAGATATTTGGACTGCAAGCTCAGAGTATAGGTAAAGAGAAAGGAATAGGGGAATCCTAAGTGAAAGACCTGCTCTGGTAGAGTTTTTAGTTGAATCTATTACATAAACTGTTGTTAAAAGTGATAATTAGTAGGGCATATAAAATATTGCACAATAACTATAGGAATCAATCAGAGCAGGTTAGAAAAGATTGGGAAGAGAGAGATTCAATAAGCAATTCAGAAGGAAACAATGGGGGGGGGGGGCATATGCATGGCTTCCGAATATGCAACAAAGTCTAGAAGATTTAGGATTTTTGCTTGGAAGTGTTTGCATTTGTATTCTATACCCCCAGCAGAGTCCAAATAATTCTCCTCGGGTAGATAGCAAATGTTGATGGTATGATGGGGAAAAAAGAGGTAACTGGGAACATATGTTTTAGGAGAGTAATTAGTTGGCAGACTTTAAAAATTCCCTACAGAATACTCTGTCAGAAATATTGTGAAACTAAGGAAATGATGTTTTTTGAGCTGGGATACAGAACCTGAATTGCCTTGACATTGTAAGGTCTTGTTAAGTTTAATTCTGGTCGCTGCCAAAAAAGCAATTGCTAGAAAATGGAAATTGAAGTCTAAACAAACTGTACCTGAAGTGGTTAATATTTTAACACAAATAAAAGAACTGGAAGTGGGATTCTTAGAAATGGGTAGGAGCAGACTACATAGAAAAAATGGAAATCGTGGGAACAATACATGAAGAATAATGTTTTGGAGAAGAAGTGAAGTTTAAGGGAAGGCAGGACCTGATCAATTTATACAATGTTTGACTGATGATAATTATATATGTATGTGATATATAATGTTTGTTAACTGTGAACATGTTAACATGGTTTGTTTTCTTTTATATAAATGTATGTTTGTCTATGTCTTAATAGCTAATTCAATAAGGGTGTTTAAAAAATGAAAAAATGCAGCTCAGCCTGTGATTTGAAGCCAATTATTTTTTTTTTGTTTGTTTTTTTTTTTTGAGAGAAAAATGATGCCCATAGATTTCAGAAAACAAACAAGTCTACAAATTATATTGAGAGAGGTTTGTTGATTGGATATGTTAAGTGAACAGTTTAATGCAGATATAGCAAAGCATATGTTAACTTTGGAATTAGTACATCAGTATTTATGGCTCTTCTGGTTTCCATGGTAACTGAGTTAGTGAGTCTGTTAGGACTTTGTCCAAACTAGTCTCAGCACATGGTCTGAATGACAGAGTGATGTCTAACAAAAATATATATACAATAATTTTATGTTTGAATCATGTCTATCATATGATTATATGAATCCAAGATCCTAAACACATCTTCTTCATTTAACTAATAAATGGTTCCGACCAATAACTGATTTTGTTTTATCTGAGTTTAAAAGTAGCTTATTATTAACAAGCCAATCTTCTTCTTTCAGATTTTTCCCAGTTAGGGGTCGCCACAGCGGATCACCTGTCCACTCATGATTGGCAGTAGAGTTTTATGGTGTCAAGTTGCCAGCCCGGCACCCAACCTTCCACAGAAGGCACACACTCATACCTAGGGAAAATTTAGAGTGTCCAATCCACCTACAGCATGTCTTTGGGATGTGGGAGGAAACTGGAGCACCCAGAGGAAACCCACGCAGACTCCACACAGAAGGCACCCCAACTGAGGATTGAACCGAAGAACCTTTTGCTGTGAGGTGACAATGCTAACTGCTGCACCACCGTACAAGACCTTACTGTCTTGTTGTGGGAAAATAATGGAAAAGGTTATTTTATGCAAATTATTGTCAGAGCTGGAAAGGTTGGGACATAAAGCCATATATCAGTATGCATAATTTGAAAATAGATCTATAGCCACCTGTAATATGATGTTCTATAATAATCAGTGGCGGCTCGTGATATCGGTCTGCAGCTCCCCCCCCCCCAGCTGTGAACCACAGTGGTACAATCCAGTTATACCTTAGCCCTCACATAGAAAGTGAATCTGGACTGCTGTCTTACCAGTCCAGATTCAGGAAGAAGGCAGCAGACTGCTGATGCCTCAGAAGTCTATGCGGTTATAGACTGGAAGGGGATTGGACTGCAAGGTCAGCAGTCTTGAAACATTTGCAACCGGAAGTGTGCATTCCGGTGTGAATGCAGAGAAGAGCTGCTGAAGCTGTGGAGTTGATTATTATATGCAGAGCTTGGATTGTATTACTTGCAGAGCTGTAGAGTTGATTTTATTACATGCAGAGCTTGGATTTTATTGCTTGCAGAGCTTTGGAGTTTAATTTTGAATGGCCGCCTATCATCATTGAAGGTAGAGCTTGGATTCTGAAGGTATGAATGAAGCAAACAGGGTGTGTGTGCGTGTGTGTGTGTGTGTGTGTGTGTGTGTGTGTGTGTGTGTGTGTGTGTGTGTGTGTATGCAATGCCCCAGTTGACTCAGGTAGTGGTTACAGAGTACCTCAGGCTTGAACCCTGTACCCTGGGTGCAGATAACAAGAGCCTGAATTCCCTACGAACCACCATTTGTGAAAGTTTTACAGATTTTTTGCCTCATATTTTGTTCTGTTCCTCATAAAATCTGTGGTTTCTGAATTTTTAATTACTTAAATAGTTGATGGTGCAATGGTAGCATTGCTGCCTCACAGCTAGGGATTCTCTGGTTTGATTCTTGGCTGGGGTGCCTTCTGTGTGGTGTCCGCATGTCCTTCCTGTGTTTGTGTGTGGGTTTGCTCTGGTGTCCTCCCATGTTACAAGGACATGTGTGTGCAGTATTTCTCCCTGGGCCACTGCTGAAAATTGACTTTTGTTCCAAGTCAGACTTTCCTGGTTAACAAATGTTAAATAAATAAAATTGACAGGCATTTGAATTTCAGACTTTATATTTTTCAGAAAGTACATGGTAAGTACATGGTAACACAAAACCTTTTATTCTAGCAATTTTCTAAGTTTATAAGATGAATATTTGAAATTTGTCCCTATGTTTGGGACTGCATTCCCCCATTATTGGCTTTGTCCAGGGTTTTTGTGCTAAGGTTGAGAGCTATGGTGAGAACTGAATTCACTGAATATGTTTGAGGGCTGTATTCCCCCATTACTGGCTTTGTCCAGGTGTTTTGTGCTAAGAGGTTGCCAGCTATGGTGGGAACTGAATTCACTAAATGGTAGCCATTTAAGTTTCAGTCTTCCTCTCTTTCACAAAACAGCTGATTTGACATAGTGATATACTGCGCTGACTGTTTTGCACGGGGTCCTAGGTTCAAGACTTGGCAGGGAAATGTATGGTGATGACACAGCATTTTATATTAGCAAATTTCCAAGATTATACAAGCAGGGTTATAATGTGTCCTTGGTGTTTGGGCTTGTGTCCCCCCGCAATAAATTTTGGTTTTTTTCAGATTTCTTGCACTGCAAAGTTGAGAGATACAGTTGAGTGTTGAGTAGATTTTACAAAGAGCTGAGAACTGCAGGGAAACAGAAGTTTAGTGCTGCTTATGCTAAGTCTGTTTGCATTATTAATAGCACAACAGGTAGTGCACTTGAGGTTGATGCAGAAGGCTGTGGGGTTCTACTCCCACAGGGGGTGGATGCTGCCGTATTGAGAATGTCCTCTTTGGCGAAGATATAGGCACTTTATTTGTTGATGAAACAATGAAATATAAACTTGTTTGCTAGCAGCAACCTCTTCATTAGTTACAGAGCTCTTTAATATGGAATTATTTAGATGACTTTTACTTCTGCAGAGATTGTGGATATTTACTGATACTGGTGGATTGTAGAAGCTTGAGAAGACTTTTATGATGGAAATGTTCTTAATTGGGCAGTTTTGTCATTATTGGTACATGCATTTTGTTTAATTGTTTACTGGAAAAGTGTTGAAAACAATACATTTAAAACATCCTCTAACAATTGTACTGTGTTATACAAGGAATATAATTTAATACAATCAGGAAGGTGTATCACACAACACATGTATGTCTTGTGTGCAAGGGGCCTATCATTTGAAAACAGCCCAAAGTTAATCTTTATACTAGCCAAATGTATTTTCTTTGAATGTGGATTCCAATGCTGTTTCAATTAATGTGAATTTCAAGGGCAGAGAAGTTTTAATACTAAGTCTATTTTCATTGTGAGACTGCATTGTATTGTTTAGCAAATGTCTTAGTGTTTGTGTTGTAAAATGCAAAATAAAATTTTCAAATGAAATCCAAATCATCATAGAAGTAAAGTAGTATGCACATTACAGTGTTTATGGTAAATGGGGCAAAATAGCCAAGTAATGGGACAGTGGAATGGCTGCAGGGGGAGGCTTCATTTGACCATGATTTTGTGAGGGTAAAGGGTGGCAAACTCAAAGACAGCCCCGGCTGAACTATACCTCTCAACTGTCCAGATTTTCACAGAATGAATAGATTTTTGCTTCTTATTTTTGGTTTGACATTCATAAAATTTCTGGTTTTCTGGCAAATCGTTTAGGAATTAAGTCACTAAATAATGGCATACATTGAGTTTCAGACTTCATAGCCTTCAGAAAAATGCATGCTAAAGCAAGACCTGTTATTCTGTCAACTAAGTTTATACAAGAGCAATTTTTAGTACTGTTTGTATGTTCCCCCAGTATATTTGGCCTTGTCCAGATTTCCTGCATTAACAGGTTGAGAGGTACATGCAAATAAATTGCTTTATAGAATTAGGCATATCTTAACCTCTCAAATGTCCCCAATTTTGGCTCAAAATGTTGCTCTCCCTCTAATAATCCCTCCGCAAAATGGCAATTTTGGAAGAAAATGTGGAGGATTAACAATGAATAAATAACTGTAACAATCAGAGTTATAGATTACTTTTATTTCAGAAATGTATGTAGATTCATTTATTTTGTCAGCTGCTCAATTTAACAGCACTAATATTAAAAAGTGTCCTTTCTTTGACAGGTTCCCAGCTGTACTGCATGGCTATTTTATATTTGCATCACATTGTTGGTCCATTTTTCATAAAATTGGGTTTTTCTTGCAAATTAGTGGCAAATCATTAAAGATTAAAGTTAGAAAATAATGACAGACATTTGAGTTTCAGATTTCATACCATTCAGAAAATTCATACTAATGCAAGACCTACTATTCTATTAGAAAGTTTATAAGAGCAATATTTAAATATTGTCCTTATTTTGGGGCCTTTGTCCCACTTCTATGTATGGCTTTGTCCAGATTTCTTGCTCTTAGGTTGAGAGGTATAACAAATGTGTCATCACAGTCAGCCAGAGACATTTCAAATTGTGGCATACTTGTTGCTCCCCACTCCCCCATGTACTGCCTCTGGATTTGTCGGAGCAGTTATGCAGTGTAAATGTGCAGAGTATCCCCCATCCAAGGTAGACACAAGTATTACAGTGGCTTTTCATCTGTCCTTGCTTGATTTTGCAGAATGTTCTGGTTTTCTGTCATATTTTATACTGTTAATTTATGCTTATTATTCAGAAAGTGCCCGTTGCTCTGTGTTTAAGTAACAATGCTTTCATGGCCATCAGGTAAGCTTGTCTGAGATTATAAGATGCAAGTAAGTTTTACTAAGTATACTGTTAAAGAATTACCAACACTGAAAGCCTTTTTGTTGTTGCCATGCAGAGAATACTTACATAACTAGATAACGTATAAGCCTTGGGTACTGAAATGCATATGACAATATTTGTAATAAAGGACAGGATTACAGTATTTTAAGAAGCTCATTACCTTTGTTGGAGAAGCAAAGCTTTACCCATAAACTAAACAGAATGCCAATCTATCATCTGTTGTCCATAACCTGTGCAGTAATCCTGTAAGCAATTTATCTTGAGCTTGTTTCTTGTTTGCTGTTCATTTTTTACTTTGATCATGTTTTCCCCATGAAATAAGTAGACAGTTGTTGTCAGGCAGCAGGTCTTTTTTGGATCTTCTTCTTTCGGCTTTTTCCTGGTTAGGGGTCACTACAGCAGATCACCTGTCTGCTCATGATTGGCAGTGGAGTTTTACAGTGTTGAGTTGCCAGCCCAGTGCCCAACCTTCTACAGAAGGCACACATATGCACACACTCATGCCTAGGGCCAATTTAGAGTGTCCAATCCACCTACAGCATGTCTTTGGCATGTGGGAGGAAACCGGAGCACCTGGAGGAAACCCACGTGACCACAGGAAGGACATACAGACTCCGCACAGAAGGCACCCCAGCCAAGGATAGAAACAGAGAACCTCTTGCTGTGAGGCGGCAACGCTAACCGCTGCACCACCATGGCCACCCTAGCAGGTCTTTTTTGGATAAGAAACATTTTTTACAAGTGGGGGTATCACAGAGATTGCTACTTTCAGCATGTTACTTGGTACTTTTATAAAGCAGAATATAAATTATAATTAGAACTGCAGTGCAAGGAGAAGTGGTTTGAGTTGAGTGCTGCTTGTTTTTCTTATACTTGATTTTGACTGGCATTCCAATAATGTATTTAAAAAGTAATTTATTTTTTCAAGCCTCACAACCTTTTTGTTTCCATCTAGATATTAAGTAAGCTGTCATGCAGCCAATGCATTGAAACATTTTTTCTCTTCTACACTTCATTTTGTCTTGATTGGACTTTCATAATGATGGTTTGGCACCCAGGGCAGCATATTTAATTAAAGTTCCAGTTTTTGTGGTTTTGAGCATAGCTCCTCCCCTTTCTAGATGGTCACACCCCTTCCCATTGACCCCACCCATTCAGCTGTCTCCTGCATCTCCCCTTTGATTTGAAGGCACCAGCCACCACTGATAATAATATAATAAATGAAAATGTGTGCTATGATGAAATTTATATACATCTAACTTCAACCTTTCATAGGGTCATATACAAAACTTGTTATTAACGAGTAGTAGAGAATCCTCATAAAACTATACAGGAGATTAACGACTGAGGAAGCATGAAAATATGAACAACAAAACCCTGAGATTTTTGAAAGGTATAAAAAAGAAACACGGACATGAGAAAGAAAGAGAGATCTAATATGGTGTAATATTTATGCAAAGGAGAAAGCCAAACTAATCAATACAAAAAAGCAACCGCAAATATATTTGAAGAGAAATACAGACAAAGGCACACAGATATGAAACATTTTACAATATAAAAAACAAGATCGCAAAGGGGCAATGAAGAACAGAAGATTAGTAAAGGAGAAGTTAAACAAATAGAAGTTGAAGTTATGGAATACCTGCAAAGTGAAGGATTTAGTGTAGAAAGTTTAAGGCAGGTCCTTCACAGCATAATGGAATAAGGAATTTCCACAAACATGAAACATTTGAAAAAGAAATATGGAAATGGGAAGGAAAAAGAGATTTAATATGGTGCAATATTTATGCAAATGAGAAAGCAACACTAATCAATACAAAAACCAGCACCAAAGATACTTGAAGAGAAATACAAGCAAATGCATCTGGATATGGGAAATTTTACAATACAAAAAATAAGAAAACAAAGGGGGAAGTAGAAAATAGGATTAGTACTGGTGAAGTTAAAGAAATAGAAAATGAAGTTATGGATTACCTGCAAACTGATGGATTTAGTGTAGAAACTCCAACTCTGGTAACATCACAGCATGAAAGAATAGTGAGTTCCCAAGTTAAGGAAAAACACATGGAATGGGAAGCATCTGATTAGTTGCCACATGAAGATACTCTGGATCTTTCAGTAAGAAACCAGTACAAAAGTGAAATTGGAGTTGCATAGCAAGGGAAGAAACAGGAAATGGTGGCAACTCTGACACAGACATGTTGTGGAGTTATAGGCCAGTGAGTTTCCCATATGAAACAACAATGGATCATGCTGGACGCAGATAAAGAGAATATGTCACAGGAAGACGTTCTGAAACTTTTTGTAGAATGCATGAAACACAGAACAAAGAATGTGCCCTCAGTTTAGAAGAAAATGATCTAAGGGAAAAGTTTCTTGATTTAATAGAGATGGACAGACATATTATGATCGATAAAAGAAATAGATTAAAGTTTGTCAATAAGAACCAAAATGTTAGATGTCTGATAATTCATGACTATTAACAGAAATTCATGTGATGCAAAAGAAGTAAATAAGACATATTACTGTGCAGCTAAATTAATAACAGATAAAGTCTTACCACATGCTGTATGGATGCCCAGTTTGTAAACAAGATGGTGCCTTATGCACAGAATGTCATAGACCAACAGCAGGGAAACAACAAAGTATTCAGTGGAAATACCCTGCAAGTATGGTTGCTGCACAGCTCCAAAAGTCCTTGGTAAAATTCAAAAAAGCAAGAGCCAGCAAAACAGTGACAATGAGATTCATTATAATAATATAAGGAGAACAAACAGACCTGTTATATCTCCATGTTCCACAACAATATGCTTTATTACTAATTTGTTGTCATCTAGCTAACCAAGGACAATATTTTATGCCAACAACATCTCATATTTATACATCATTTGGTTACATAGACCAACACTGGATCTATCCAGCTTACTCAAAGGGCTTCATTCGGATAGGGATGATTTAGCCATTTTTGGCATAAACAATACACCAAATACCTCCAGTGGGACTATGCATTCCAACACTTGTGAAAAAGAATTTCACAAACCTCAATAAGAGCATGAGGGCCCTACGGGCCAGCATTTGGCATGCCAAGTTATTTAAGGCATACATCAGCAAGGACATTTCCCCTAGAGGTTTGAGGGTGCGTATTCAACCATTAGTGACAGAAGCTCACCCTACCCTCATACAACAATGGGCAGAAGTGCAACATAAGGCATCTATGGATCTTGTCCGTACATTAGCCTCATATTATGACAGGACCATTGATAGGAACATTTCTGAGATTACAACAATATGTAATGATATTACCCAATTTGAAAGTGATGAAGGATATAATCAATGTCTGAGGAAATTGAGCCAGGACTTTTAGTACTGGAGCAGCAACTAAAGGAGAAAAAGACTAGAAAGTTCCATAGGGATGTCTTAGATCATGAGGCAGGTCACCCATATGCAAACTGCAAACATGTTAGATTTGTATCCTCTAACAAGAATGTAAACAAAAGAAAGAGGCCACAATCTATACTCAAAAAATCTACAGCCTCCAGTGATGAGGGATCAGGGGAAGATTATTCCACTGGATTGGAGTCTTATGCACAGAATGTAACAGATTCACCTACAGCCAAATAAAGCAACATGACTACCCCTTTAGGGTTAAACCAAAATGGGGGGAGGGGCAGGAAACACAGGGCCGAAAAGCATAGAACAACTACTCAGGCTAATGGTAAAGAAGTAATACTGAATAACGTAATAAATATCTCTTCTGTTGCTCTTTCACCTTCTCATGTAAATTTACTTAATAAAGGACTGAATTTTATACTGGGTTTTTTTGTGCCTGAGGATACATTTGCACAGGATGTATCATCCTTTTGTAGATGTCTTAACCTGAAACTTTTCTTCCATACAGCATCTGGATTCAAATAGCATAAGTCTAGCTTCAACACACCCATGCATCCTACTGTCTTTATGTTCCAAAATTCAATCCTCAAAGATCTACACTTCAACTTTATGGAACATCAAATAAAATCTAACAATTTATCCAAACAGGAGATGAACCTGGTACAGGAATTTAATAAGAACAAAGATATAGTCATTTTGCTAGCAGACAAGGGTGGTACTATTGTGATACAGGATATGATACAATATCAAGAAGAAGCCATGCAACAACTTTTGAATAAACAACATTATACATATATGGTATGTAACCCTACCAAACGTTTTAAGAAACATATTGATGGCTTTCTTTGTCTTGCCAGAAAAGAAGGCATTATTACAGATGACACTTTATACCACCTTACAGTTAGGGTTCCCTTTAGTCAATACATCTACTTCTTTCCAAAAATTCACAAAAGCATGCAAAATCCACCAGGGAGACCTATTGTCTCTGGCAGAGGATCCCTTATGGAACCACTTTCCCAATTTCTGACACTACATCTTAAACCCCTATTCATACATGTAAGAGCTAGAATACAAGACACCACGGAATTTTTGAGGATCATTTCAGACATGCAATTGGAGGATGGGTGGCTCATGTGTACTTTGGATGTTACTGCATTGTACACTAGCATCCCTCATTGGGCAGGCTTGGTGGCTCTTGAGTACTGGTTTACAAAACCAACCTATACCCACTGGGTTTTAACACACTTTTGGTCTGTTTAACAGAACATGTTTTAAATAAAAATGTGTTTTATTTCCAGGAATCATGTTACTTACAACTTAATCGTACCGCTATGGGAGCCTCATTTGCCCCCATATATTCTGATCTCTTCATGGCCTATATTGAAGAACAGCTCATTTATGATCAGGTCCATAACATCTATTTGGAAGAGATCGACATATGGAGGAGATACTTGGATGATTGCTGGTTGGTATCGAGATCTGATAGCATTTACCTAAAGGAGTTTGTTGAATACCTTAATCAGAATAAGTGGGGGATTGAGTTTACGGTCTCTTTTGATACCAATAACATCACATTTCTTGATGTATTGGTAACCTGCAATATTGACCATACTCTTTCCACTGATGTTTATAGAAAACATTCACAATTCAACTCCTTACTCCATGCCACCAGCTTTCATCCATCTCACATATGCAGAAACATACCCAAGTCACAATTTCTAAGAATCAAAATGATTTGTTCAGATGCTAACACCCATCATATATATGAGGAAAATCTTGTTGATAGATTTAAATAGAGAGGGTACAAAACAGGGGACATATACTGAGCCAAACATTGGGCATCTGAACATGACAGGTCTGGGTTACTACAATACAAGGATAAACTGGTGCAACAGAATCTTCCAATCTGACTTATTACCACTTATGGGAGGAATACAGATGTCCTTACCAATATTGTATGCAGACACTGGAACATTCTTTTAGCCGATGCTCGGCTTAGGGATATTGTCAATGAGACATGCAATTTTTCCTTTAGGAAAAGAAAAAATGTAGGCTCTCATATGAGCCACTATAAACGTATTGGTACCCCAGCTACCCACTCTACACAAGCAACCATAGAGGGTAGGGCTCTACAAGGATGTTTTCCATTTGGACACTGTAGACATTGCAAAAGTATCTTCAAAACCAGAAAATTCTCAAGCAAGAACCTTGGCCAAATATTCAACATTCATTTTTTTTGCAAATTGTCAATTGGAATGGCTAATATATTTGGCTACATGCAGTTGTTCTGCTTTTTATGTTGGTCAAACCTCTACCATTTAAGTTTAGAATTTTGGAGCACCTAAGTGTTGTTAGGACCAAGAGACTAAGCAATGCACTATACAAACATACAGAGAAACATCCTAAGGCCAATTTTCATTTTACTATCATAGATAAAATTCAGGGCAATATCAAGAACAAATCAGGTTGGCACCAATTACTTAATAACAAAGAGAAAAAAATGGATTGTTAAACTAGGGGCACTATTTCCTCCAGGACTGAAAGAATATTTATAACATTTTTACACTTTTATACAAGTGTAATTTCTTACATAACCTCCAGGTGGACCAATTACTATATAAAGGGGAATTTCTTTAAGGGATTTGATACACTGATGAAGGCTTTGTAACTTTTCAGCTGAAACCGGTCCGTTCGTTCTCCTTGTATTATTATAATAAATCTCATTGTCACTGTTTTGCTGGCTCTTGCTTTTTTGAAGTTCACATGTTTACATTGGTTGACAGTATCTGTTCAACAAAATCTCAAGTTTCTGCAAGATATGGCCCATTTTGATGACAACTGAAAATGAGACTAACCCAGCCAACATTAAATAAATGATAAATGAGAAAGGTAACAGTTAGGGTTCTATGTAACTGCAATTGTGTGTAGAGTCACGCAGCTTCTTTTAGTAATATGTAGTTACTTGAAAAGCAACAATTGTTTGCTCTAGAAAATTCATGCATGTAAAGTCACCAACCAACTTTTCTAGTACTGATAATGGATTACACCTTCAAACAGCACCAAACAAATGTTTTTTTTATTTATCTGCAAGTATAAAAAACTTTAAACATTACAAGGTATCCCCTCAGTCTGTCTATCAACAGTCTACTAGACTTGCGCTTGCAAGGTGCAGCCGGAGTATTATTTACTCAGTGGATGGCAACAATAGCTACAGGTTAGTACAAAAATATTTGAACTGAAGAACTAGTAACAATCAGAAACATATGGTAGGGTGGCGCAAAACCAATAATAAAGTAAATCTGCACTTGCAAAAAAACATAGGTCACCTAGATTTTCTCCAAGTGCAGATTTACTTTGAACAGAAAAACTCACTGAAATAATGGAGAATACAGGAGTTTGTGTACCCACATGACTCTTTTTCCTGAGTCTGCACTTACACTAGGTCCAGTGTTCTCCATCATCATTTATGCGGAACTCTTAGACCCTAAGGAAGAACTTAAGAAACAATTTAGCCATAAAGGAGTCATCTGCATACAAACTGTAGGGCACCTCAGATAAAAAAAAAAAGATTAATCTGAAGGATACAATCTAAACAAGTATGGGCCTAGGACAGAGCCATGTGGGATGCACTGACTGCAACCTCAATTTTCAACTGTCCGTTTGTTATATGAAACTTGCCATGTCCTATTTGTGAGCCATGGAGCTATCTAGCTTATCAAGGGTGCATTAATACCTAGTTGTTCTAATTTATTGACCAGTTTTTGTGCATGACCCTATCAAATGCTGAAGATAAATCTATATAAATTACACCACAGTATAATTTTTCATTCATATTTGTTATTATATTGTTACAGGTGGAAATAGACATGTTTTCAACATATGCAAGTTAAAATATGTACTAAAATCCCAACCTTTCCAGTTGTGACAATAATTATCCAATATAACCTTCTCCATTATTTTACCATGACATGGAAGTAAACTTATGAGTCTGTATGACTCTGGGTTTGTCCTACTTTTCTTTCCCTTAAAGACAGTTTTAACAAATGCATGTCTCCAATCATGAGGGATCTCTCCATATTTATATGACCTAGTAAATAACAGGTATAATGGTACTGTAAGTTCATGCAAAGTGTTCTAGGATCATTATTACTAATTCCACCTCCTCTCTGTGCTTTGCTTGGATCCATTTTGCATAGTTCTTTTTCAATAGAATCTAATTTTATTTTAGTATCCGTGGTTACCTGAATATCTCTAGGACAATTTATCACCCTCTTTGTTGAGTCAAACTGCTTTGCATAAGATATTCTATAATTTGTTGTGTCTGAGAATAAATTTTAAAGTCTACACACAGTTTATCAATTTGTATGCTTTTTCTCCTACCATATCTTATGTACAGTATCTATAAAATAGTTTACTATTATGCTCAATATCTTTACAGACATTTTCTTCAACTTTTCTTGATCTTGAATCACACTATATTTAATTTGTGTGTCCAGTTTTTTTCAGTTTTCAAAGTCAACCTCTTTTCCATTTCCTATATTTTTGTCTCTCACCTTAATCAAGTATCTTATTCTTATGAAAATATATCCTCCTGATGTTGTATGCCTAGATCCTGATGCAATTTTTTTTTTTTTTTTTGCATTTAAACAATTTCTCTTTCAAAACGTTTCATATTCCTTCTGCAGTTTTTCCACTAAACATATCAGTCCAGTTAGTTTACATAGTGACTGTTTTACTTCCATATAATCTAGCATTAATCATCTGTGTATTGGTTTAGATTTCAGTTTGGCAGAATTATCTAGCAAGAAATTAACCTTTATAACTCCATGATCACTGCACATCAATGATGGTAAAACTTGACATGAAATAACAGTAATTTCTTTAAGAACTCAAACAATGTCTAGTATGTTCTGTTCCCTAGTAGTTTTTTTTGTTGTTGTTGTTCTTTTGTTTTGTTTTGTTTACATTCTGAAGCAATTTGTTATTCCTGAACATACCTAATAAATAATTCTAATGTTGTTAAATCAATATTATTCCAGTCTGCTTCTGGTAAATTTAAGTCCTCAAACACTATCATGCATTCCTCACTAAAAATACCAAGGTAATTAGTGAAGTAAGCCCCCATAATGATAACAGGCATTGAAGAAAATGTGTTAATAGGATGAAAGACTAAAATACAAACAAAAATATAAACATGTATAAAAGTCAGAAGTCAAAAGAGAAATGAAAATTAATGCTGTCAATATCCATAGTTTGAGCAAAAACTTGTCCAAACTAATAGCAATATTAAAAGAACAACTCCTTAATACCGTGGAAATAATAAAAACATAGTAAGTATGGAATCAGAATAGAGATACAAACATACCATTATACAAAAGTTTGTAGAACAGACATGCTAACAAGAAAAGCAAGAAGACATGAAGTCCTCTGTAATATCTGAAGGACTTAAATTAACAGAACTTACAATGAAACATGAAGGACGGAATGCTCTGCAGGAGTAATACTACAACCTACAAAGGAAGTACAGTTTGTTGTGTGGTTGTATACAGCACTCTTCATGAAGGGGAAAAAGGAAAACAGTGTAAGTTCAAAGTGGCAGATATGGGGGATTTCAATATATTAGATATATACTGAAACACCTTGACACATAAAACCATTTAATAACCTTTAAAGTGCAGCATTTGTGTACTTAGTAATGGAGTCACCAGTTGTCTGGTAGGATCTTAGACCTATACAAGGCAGAGCACATTGAAATAAGTGATCAACAATAATGTGGTTCAGCATCAAGTTAAATATAGAGTTAAGCTAATAAACAGACAGCTGTGAATTTTGCAGAATTTAATTTGTCAACATGGGCAGTTCTTTAGAAAATATCTAGTTAACAGGTATTTGTGCAGTACAATAGAAAGAAGAGATATATCAGAACTACTATGACAGAAGCAAGAATACACTAGATGAAGTGTTTTACATGAAAGCTAATATTGGTGCATTATTTTATTTTATTCCTGCTTCATTTATTTGAGGAAGGTAAACTGTCTGATGACTGGGAAAGAGATGATGGATTTTTTTTTCACAAGAGAAGAGCAAAATAGAGTGGAAACAGGAAACCTGTCAGTCTTACCCTTCATGCATAGAAGCCTCTGGAATCACTTTGAAGAAGAAGAAATCTGCAGATGCAGGCTCTAAAGCAGCATGGATTCATAACAGGAAAGTAATACCAGACAAATACAGCAGACTGTTAACCAGCAGAAGGTTCTTCAAACACATATCATTTAATAAAGTAGGTTGAAACCAGCATTTATCTCATTAACACCTCCTGGCAGTCAATTAATATAGCAATAACCCACTCCTGGGTGTGGGTAATGCTGAATTTACTCACGGTTGGTGTGGTTTGGTCACGAGGGTGAAGCCCGAGTGGCCAAACAAAGACAACCGTGGGTAAATCCAGCATTACCCACATCCAGAAGTGGGTTATTGCTATTATACAATGGCATTATTTAAGAAAAAAAATAATTACTTTTCTTAAATAATGGCATCATATAATGCCTCCTTGCTACCCTTCCGCAGCTGTCTGGTATTCTGCAGCAGTTCTGATGTACTGCACATGCGTATGCTTGCGCAGTACATCAAAGCTGTGGGCAAAAGCAACGGAGAAAGCAAGATCTCCGTTACTTTTTACAAACCGTCTCGCTATATTAAAGGAGTTTAACATAGCGAGACAGCTTTAAACAAAGCAACAGAGAATCTCCTTTGCTTTTTTTAAAGCTGTCTCGCTATGCTAAACTCATTTAACATAGTGAGACACCTTTAAAAAAAGCAACGGAGATAGGAAGATATCCGTTACTTTTTTTAAAGCTGTCTCGCTAAGTTAAACTCGTTTAACATAGAGAGACAGTGTGTAAAAAGCAACGGAGATCACTTTAAAAAAAGTTATACTAATGGAAAAAGTCCGGGCAACTGGACCTTTTTCCATTAGTATAACTCTGATTTGCAACATGCACGCTAACCAATTAGTGTGCACATTTTAGAATATTAATGGGGGGGGTCGTTGTATAATAAGGTGTTGCATATCCTGACTGCTAACAAGTTGGAGAGCAATTGCCTGGAATGACTTAGTAGTTAAGGTTACTACTTCACAGTTTCACAGACTACAGTTAAATTATACTTTCTGACTACACTTTGAGTGGCTGATGTCACTTTTACATTAAGAAGATGTTGAAGCTTGTGTGTTCATTTAAGTAGTTTATTGTACATAAATACATCAGGATGAATGGCAGGAACATTAAACTTAAACTATCTAACTGACTGACTGACTACAGACTTGCATGTTCTCACTCTGGCTACTCACTTTAAGTGGCACTGTTGCTTGCACATGCTCAGTACTCACACGCATATGCTGACTCACTGGAAAGCTTCTTAAAGGTATATCACATACTCTGATCTACATCCTCCCTCTTTTCTGAGCTGACTCATATAAACTGCAACATTTGAATAGGCAGGCAATTATACAGACACTAATAAAGAAAAACAACAGTCATGTCCAGGTTGCCATGCATCTGGAAGTAGGTTTCAAGATGCAACCTGATCTTGTGACATAATAGTTAGGACTGGGAGGGACAGTCACTGGGGAATGTTCTGCTTGAAGAGTCTCAGGGATTTTCTCAGGAAAGGGGATTGCTGATGGAATGTTCTTTGGAACAGGAACACTGGACAAATCACTCTGAAAACTAGCGTCTTTGTCACAGGCAAGATGCTGTAACACTGGTTTGGACACTGGCAACAAATGCTTCTGATTTCATCTGAATTCCACTCCTTGTGATTCCATAATGTATGATCTGGGCCCTTGACACAAACGCTTCACAAATCCAATGCAATAAAAACTTTTTGACATCTGCATCCTCACTATCTCCCCTTTTTGTAAAGAACATAGAGGTTTGCTGGTTTTATCATAGTAATACTTCTGAGACAAATGCTTTTTCAACAGTTGAGCTTTTACTGCTTTGTTGTTCTTAGCACTTGGAACCAGTAAATTACTGCTGATTGGTAGTGTGGTTCTGGTTTGTCTCAATATAAGTCTCTGGGTAAGTGAACCAAGATGATTATCATGAGGGTGTTTCTAAGATTCAGGAGATTTAGGAAAACAATGGCATTGTTTCATTTTGATTTCTGTAACAGCTGTTTTGCACTTTGAACTGCATATTCAGCCAAGCCATTTGACTGCAAGTATTCAGGACTACTCATAATATGAACAAATTCCCACATTTCAGCAAATCTCTTGAACTGCTGACTTTTAAACTATGCACCATTGTCAGAAATGACTCTGTGTGGACTACCATGATCAGAAAATTTCTCTTCAGCTTAGTAATGACAGCATTGGCCATGAGATTAGGAAGCAGGTCAATCTTGATCCAGTTTGAATAAGAGTCGACCAACACCAAATAATGTTGACCATTCCACTTAAAGATATCTGTGGCTACTGTTGACCAGGGTAGTTCAGGAATCTGGCTTAAGTGAAGGGGTTCTTTACATTGATGTGGCTTTTCTACTATTACATACTGAACAAGATGAAAGTACTTTCTCAATATCTCTTGAAACAGAAGGCCAAAATACTAGACCTCTTGTCCTTCTTTTGGTAGAATCAGTTCCTGGGTGGCCACGATGCAAAATCTCCATATACTCTTATTGCAAGGACTTTGGAACAATCAGTTTAGGACCTTTCATGATGATACCATTGTCTGACAAAATCTTATCGCTGCATGGAAAATAAGGTTGCACTTCTACTGGTAAACAAGATTGCTTTGAAGGCCATCCCCCACTAATAAAGATGTTTAGCTTCTGGAGAATTGGATCTGAAGCTGTGTGAGTTCTGAGCTTATCAAGATGTGGAGAAGAAAATTTTCTCACTTCTATGACTTCTAAATCAAGTTGCTCATTTTTATGCTGTTCTGTGTTTTTTTTTTTTTTCTGGACGATCTGGATAAAGTATGAGCAAGATAAAGAAGTTTGCATTTTGTGTAAACAAGATTGAAATTGTACTTTTGCAATTTGAGCATCATGTGTTGCAGACTAGCTGGAGCTGTATGCATGGGTTTTCTCAATATAGTAACTAAAGGTTGGTGATCTGTTTCAATCTGGATAGGTCGACCATAAATGTAATCATGAAACTCTGAACATGCAAACACAATTGCCAAAATATCTTTCTCAATCTGGGCATACTGCTCATAATGCATAAGCTACTGGTCTATCCGCTTGAAGAATGACTGCAAATAGACCAAACTTAGAAGCATCAAAGGAAAGAGTAACTGGTTTGTGAAGATCATAGTAGCTGAGAGTTGGTGGTCTAGCAATTTTCTGTTTCAGGACATCAAATACTCTTTGGTCCTGTTCTGACCGTGACCAAATTACATTTTTGTGTGTCAGCGCTCTGATCGTGCTGAAAGTTGGCTTAAATCTGGAATGAACTTGCCTAGACAGTTGACCATGCCAAGAAAACATTGTAGGGCTTAGACATTGTCTGGAGGTGGCATCTTGAGAACTGCTGTTTGCTTGGAAGGATCTGGTTGTAAACCTGAACTGGTAAACAAGTGACCAACATAAGTAACTTCTTGTAGCCTGAACTTGCACTTCTGAGGATTCAGCTTAAGATTCACTTCACATGCTCTTTCCCGAACTTTCCTGAGGTTTCTGTCATGTCTGACTTCACCATTGCCTCCTTCTAGAAGATCATCTACTATAATAGCACAGGAATAGCCAGAAGAACTTTGTTCCATTGCACGCTGAAAGACTTTACTGGCAGAATTTATCCCAAATGGCATTCTCAGAAATCTGCATCTTCCAAATGGCATACCAAATGTGGTTAACAATAAAGAGTTTCGGTCAAGCAACATTTGCCAAAATGAACTCTTTGCATCTAAGACAGAAAAAACAGTGGCATTTGGCATGAGGGCAGCAACCTCTTCGACTGTGTGCACTGGATGTTGAGGTCTTTTTAATGCTTTGTTCAGATCTCTTGGATCAATATATATTCTGATATCATCTGAGCTTTTCTTATGAGCTACTACCATGGAAGATACACATTTAGTAGGTTCTTCAACTGGACAAGTTACTCCTAGCTGCACCATTTTGTCTAGCTTGGCTTTGAGTCTGCTCTGCATAGCTACTGGAATTTTCCATGCTGGTCTGACAACTGGGCTGACCTCTGGGTCTAACTTCATAGAGTACACAACTGGTAGTTTGCTTAGTTTGTCTGCAAAAATATTAGCATACTCAGGAAAAAATAGTTTGGGAAAAATTTGAGCTGTTGTCATGCAGGCTTACATGGTGGACTTCTTTATTAAATGAAAGCAGTCCCATTTTCAAACTGTCTCTGAGGTTTAATAATGACTGCACGTGTCTATTGACTATGAAAAATTGCATGTCATAGTTATTCCCAGCAGAGTAACATAAAAGCACTACTGAGCCTTTGGTTTGAATCTCTTCACCACCATAAGCAACAAGCTTCACACACTTTGTCAAATCAAGTTGTTCTGCAGCTTTTAGTCTAGAAAATGTTTCTGCTGACAAAACATTGCACTTTGAGCCAGTACAAACTTTGAGCTCTATGGGACTCCCATTAATCCAAACAGTAGAAAAGATCTCATTCTTTGCCCACATATCTACTGCATTAACTGTTTCAGCAAGCACAGACACAGCATCAACATAAAAAGTAGGGTGGCAGCTTTCTAATTGATCAACTTGCCTCTTGGAATGCCCCCTTTTAATAAAAGAATGTGCCTTATTTGATTTATAAAAGCTTTTGAAATGATTTCACTTATTGCAAGAATGACACTGCTGACCAAAAGCTAAGCACTTTTCTCTTTTGGGTTTGTGATTTCCATTACAATTACAACAGTTGTCTGTGAAGCTGGGTGGGGGCGCATGTTTGATTTTGCTGACTTACCCTTATGACTCACTCAGCATGCGCATTTCACACAGCATGCTTTAGAACAGATGTGTCCAACCAATGGCCCACAGGCCACATGTGGCCCTCAGAGCTCTTCCATGCGGCCCCCGACCTCTAACTGCAACATCGATATATGCATGCCCCAAAACACTTTTTTGTTTTGTGGTTTTTTGAAGCCATGACCTGTAACTCTAACATCGGTGTGCCCATGTGCCAAAGCACCCTTCTAATTTTTATTTTTTTTTGCACCAAAGAAGTATTTGTGTGTTCCCGCCATTATTTTGTACAGAAGAATCAGTGTGTGTGTGTTCTCACTGAAGAGGGACTCGTATGGATTTGCTGCCATTGCCTTTGAAAGGGATAGCACCTGTGTTAATAGGTAAGTACGGAGTGAGTGAGTGAATGCATGCATGAAAGCAGACTGTGTACATGAAATTATAAGAAGGGTGTGTGTTTTTTTATATGTGCATGACAGAGTGACAGAGAGAGACACATGCACAAAGAGGCTAATGACGAACAATCTACCTACTGAACACAAATACGTTAACTCACAAATATATCGTACATTAAAAGTACATGTTCATTAAATTGCGGCTTTCCTGACAGAGAGAATGTTATATTGAATATGAAATCATACTTCTAAACTGTATGGATTTTTGCCTCATCTTCCAATTTTTGTCTTTTGCTTAGGAAATAAAAGTAGTCATCCAAGGTAATACAGTTCCAGGGAGAAAGAATGAGACAGCAGCCTAGGGTTAATGGGTTGGTAGTGGATTGACTTTGTGGGACTGTAGCATATAAAGTTGTATTGTTTTTTCTGATAAACAAAAAGCACCCAGCACTATTTTGTCATTGGTGGGTTCTAAGCAGTGGCAAATTGGACAACAATAAGTGTGCATGTGTGTGTTTATGAGTTGGGAGGGCTACATCAGTAGATGATTATTAAAGACAGAGACTTATGGACTGTGGAGAATGTTTCTTTGTTTCAAAACCTGATACTTGGGTACTAGGCATGCCAAAAGTAGATTTTTTAAGACATTGCTTCTTGCCATGTGCAGTGGATGGATGTTTACATTTAATTGACAATGCTAGCAATATGAATGTGGTCTTGAAGGGATCTGGAGGATGGCAAGTCTACTACTGATAACGTCTTGTAAAGTGACCTGGAAATGGATATTGGGATGCTACTGAAAAAATACAGCAAGTGAGCTTAGAAATATAGTTTAATTAAACAAAGTGCACTTGCAATTTGCAGGCCATAATTTAATTTATTTCAGGTAGTCCAGATCCTGGTAGAGTGTATACCATTATACTTAATAAGGGAGAGCTGTCATTCTGGGGAAATAATCAGCCCTAGTTTCAGTGAAAGCTCTGTGGTTGTTTGCAGGTAGGAAGTTGGAGGATGTGGATGTAAGATGTTTTATTTATTATTTGTAATGCATTTGTCATATCAAACCATGGTTTTCTTTGTTGCAAAAGAAGGCAGGATTGAATGAGCCATATAATGCTTAACTGACAATGATGAGATAGAAAGATTATAAGTGATGTATAATCTTTGCAGCTACAGTTGTTTCAATGGTGTTTGTGATGCATAACTATTTTTGGGCCTGTGTCCCACTTTTATTTTTCACTTTGTCCAGATTTCTTGCTCTAAGGTTGAGAGGTATGGTTCCATACTAAATCAGAAGGTTGTATTTACCTTGGAAGACTTTTCAGCATAATTATGGAAAACAGAGCCTTTTTATCTTTACTTATTTCCAGTATAAACTGCCATGTAACCTTGCAAATAACCTTCTTATTAAGCTACTTTTAATTCTTTTGGAATTGACAGGTATGCTTCACTGGTTCAGCCGTAGGCATAGACTGCTAATGTGACAGCTCAGTAAACTGTCAGTCTGTGAACAACTTCTGCACAAATTAAAATGTCTGAATGTCAAATGGTAAGAAGGAACCCCAGAAGACAAAGCTGTAGCACAATTCTTTTAATAAAAACAAACCTTGACAACAAATAGTGAGCGCTTTCGCACCAAAGTGCTTCTTCAGACAAATAACATCACAGCAAAACACATTTATATAGTAAAACAGCAGTCATCAATTATTAAAATGAGCAATAAGCTTGTATATCTCACAAATCTCAGTAGCCTTATTTAATGTCAAATTACTGTCTCAAAGCAAAATCTTTCTCACTATGTCATTATTAATACCACATACAAGCCAGTCTTTTATCAACTTATCTCTCAAATCACCAAATCTATTTCTCAAGTCAGTTATATATACTGCAAAGGTTTCACCAGGCTTTTGAACCATTGTGTAAAATAAGTGCCTTTCCATTGTAATATCTGTTTGGGGGTTACACATTTCTCTAAATTTACATTTTAAGCACTCTGGGTCTTTCCTTGTTTCAGTCGGTACCACTATATGGTAGTTTCCCCCTCCCCTGAAAACACTGCAAGTGCATACACAAATGAACAGTCTCTTTCAATGGCCTCTGAACCAGCTAAATTAAGCAGAATAAATGCTTTTATATGTGTGTCTTTATCAGAAAAAGCAGCCTGCATGAAAATATCTTATTCCTACTCAAACACTCTCTTGTTTTCTGCAATATTGTTATCAAACGTAAGCGGTGCAGGTCAGCCATGCCCACAGATTATAGTAAAATGCAATGCAAAATGGCCCTGATAATTATGTGCAAGCTTTCATACACGCCATGTACTTGTAGTAATATACGAATGGACAATAAGCTCTTTGAAATACTGTACTCTGCAAAATATGCTTTGAAACAGCTGTACTTTGCAAAATATTCTTTGAAATAACTTTACTTTGCAAAATAACTGCACTGTAATACTGCACACATTTGCAAACACTTTGCACACCAGATATTTTGAATAGCTTTAGTTAATAAGAAAATTTTTTTACAGTGAAAAATACAGGCATTTTTCCTTTTTTATAAATTTTATGTGACTCGGATATTGTTTCAAACATTTTCATAATTATTTTGAATATTTTTATCAACATGTCACAGTTTAGGACATTTTGTTTAATAAGAAATTCGTTTTGACTGCTCTGAATGCTTTGTTATATATTTATTGTGTAAGAAATCATTTAAGCAAGTTTTAGTGCCTAGACTTTGTTTCTGACCTGTTTTGTGAGTCGTTTGAGCAGTATGGATGATCCACTCCTATATATTCCTCCAACTTTAACCGTTTGCCTCATGGCTATAACTCTGGATCCCATTCTGACACCATGTCACTCTTCTATACATTAAGAAGGTGTTGAGGCTTGTGTGTTCATTTAAGTAGTTTATTGTACACAAATACATCAGGATGGATGGCAGGAACATTAAACTTAAACTATCTAACTGACTGACTGACTACAGACTTGCATGCTCTCACTCTGGCTGCTCACTTTAAGTGGCACTGTTGCTTGCACATGCTCAGTACTCACATGCATATGCTGACTCACTGGAAAGCTTCTTAAAGGTATATCACATACTCTGATCTACATCCTCCCTCTTTACTGAGCTGTCTCATATAAACAATGACATTGGAATAGGCATGCAATTATACAGACACTAATAAAGAAAAACAACAGTCATGTCCAGGTTGCTGTGCATCTGGAAGTAGGTTTCAAGATGCAACCTGATCTCATGACATAATAGTTAGGACTGGGAGGGACAGTCACTGGGGAATGTTCTGCTTGAGGAGTCTCAGGGATTTTCTCACTGTTTCTTGCACGTGCTCAGTACTTACATGCATATGCTGACTCAGTGGAAAACTTTTTAAAGATATATCACACACTCTACTCTACAGCTGACATGTTTTTCCCAGTATGTGTAGATGTTCTCTGAGCACTCATCTTCTAGAAATTATATATAGAGAGAGTGAGTTTAATTTAACTAAATACAATCCCCAATAGTTTTGAACAATGTCACTTAACTGCAGTACTGAATTTGTGGCATACAGAGCTGTGACTAAATAACTTAATTGGGAGAGTTTACATTGCTGTATATTGCCAGCTTCTCGGGGTGTCTACATTCTGTGCAATCCTTTCCATACAATTGTACACCTAGTTTTTGTTCTAAACTCTAAGCCTTCCATGATAAGGCAGTCTTTCAACACTTCTCACTTGTTTTTATCATGAGCATTTTATTGTATATCTGTGTAAACCCGTATAAAAATAAGCCGCTTGCATGCAGTGTCCTTCCATAAATATATATAAAGACATTGATTTCTAGGTTTTAAAGAATCAGAATCACATTTATTGGCCAAGTATGCACGCGTACAAGGAATTTACCTCTGGTTTCCGTGACTCTCCAAGTATGAATTACATAAATGACATACATACAGCTATTACGAACAAGATAAATGACATACATGCAACTATTAAGAACAAGACAAAAAAGTAAATATACATTTACATATACATACAAGGTGCAAAGTGCAACAAAGTGCAAGAAATACTAAAATAAACTCTAAAAGAAACAAGTATTAACAATATGTAAACAATATTGCAAAATCCTCGGAGGCTTGGAAAAAAGAATACCCCAACCTAATAAACTGAGTTAACCATTTATGAACTTGATGTCCTGTGGAAAAAAACTGTTCTTATCTTGGTGTGTATTAATTTATAACTCCTGGCTGATGGTAATAGTTAAAAAATATGGTGGCCTGGATGTTAATGAGGGGGTGCTTGCTAAATTACGAAAGGATAACATAATTATGCAGCATCTAACAAAAACAAAATAAAGTCAAATCAGTGATATCCATGATAGTGTTTTACATTAGTCTTAATCATGAAAATGCCTGTCTAATGACACTACATAAGCACACCAGCTCACTGTATTGCATGACACTGGAGCACTGGAACAAGTAATTTCCCAACTTGAAGAAGACATGGCCCAAATCAGGGTGAAGCAGTATAGCTTAATAGTCTCAGATATTGTGGGCGTGAGAAGTTTTCTTCTGGCAAACATTCACTAAAATAGAACAAATATGAAGTTTAACAGACAGATGGAATGCAGGGGGTTACCCATAGCAACAGCACTCTACATTTTATAAATAACTAAAATTCAAGGAAGGATGTTCCTCCCACAGCAATGTGCTACATTTAATAAAGAAGAGCAGCTCCAGAAGAAAACCAACAATGTGTGCATGAACAAGATGGCCTAAATACGTAATCATATTCCGATAGTATCTCAAATTCAGAACTGATCAACTACGGAAATATGTTAACAAAATGCAGCTATGAGGGAGCCAATCACAGCTTATGAAGTGCAGCATACAATTTCTCTCAAAACTCCGGAATTCCAAAAGAATATATCTGAGGGGGGGTGTCCATGCCTGTACTTAAATGTTGTGAGGTAAACCTGGTCATGTTTCAGCTCATAAGCAGTTACAAAATTTTTAAACAGGTATTGTATTCAAAGATTCTGCATCATCACAAAGGGCTTATTTAAAAGCAACTAGCTACATACACACACACACACACACACACACACACACACACACACACATATATATATATATATATATATATATATATATATATATATATATATATGGGTTCATGTCAGTACATCGACAAGTCAGAAGATCGACATTCACTCCACCGACACATGAAATAATCGAAACCGCAAACACGGACATTTAACAGGTAAGAGGTTTACATTTCGCTAATCATGCCTACCACACATGCATAACACTGCCACACTTACTAAAACATGGTAGGCATGATTAGCGAAATTAAAACTCTTACCTGATAAATGTCCGTGTTTGCGGTTTCGATTATTTCATGTGTCGGTGAAGTGAATGTCGATCTTCCGACTTGTCAATGTACTGACATGAACCCATATATACACACACACACACACACACACACACACACACACATATATATATATATATATATATATATATATATATATATATATATATACACACACACACACACACACACACACACACACACACACACACACACACACACACACACACACGTAACCCCCAACAAGACATCAGGTGAACCCACTTGCCATCTCCTCAGCATTTCAGATTTCACCCTGCACTTGATGTTCTTCTTCCAGGTAAATCAAGTAGCAAAAAGTGACGCACTGTCTATGTAGATATCCAGTGCCATTGTAGGCATTTTTTAATTTAAATGGAAGTAGGTCAGTTTCACAAAGACCACATGCAATAATACATAATTGTTAAAAATACATTTACTGACAGTGTCACTGCACAGGGAAATCTCCCTTTTTACAAGGTACAGCCATCTCCAAATTGTTTACATGAAGCAAGGATGTAGGGAGAAAGCAGTACATCTGTGAACTGTACTTTCAAACATGCTTAAACCCACAAATGAGCATTCACACAATTCTGCTTCAATAAATTCAGCTATGACAAGTTCAATAAAGAATGTGCTAAAACTTCCTTCTAGTCTGATCCATGTGGCGGCAGAGATAGTTGTAAAGGTGAATAAATTAATCCAAAGGAAAATAACCAGGAAAAATGTGAACATTGTCGTATACATGTAAGATTAATTAACTTGAAGTCATTAAAAGCAGATAATTTGACAACAGATAATTGCAGATGATTTAGTCTGTGGTATCAGTCCACCTATCTGTTGCAACTCTTCACGCTGTGATGTCCATCTTCTGCCCTTCCATCTTACAACTGTATTCCCCTTTATTAGTATGCATAAGTAAAATGTATATGGTAATTGACTTTACCACTTCTATTCAGTTTGCTTCAAAATATCAATGCTCTGCTTGTGACAAAAAGTCCTTATTGACATCGCTTGAGTCATGCCTGCTACCTCCCCACTCCAGCATTATCATATATCTGTCATATCCATCTTCATTAAAAGTTGCATGTATTTTAGCTATTATTCATAGCCATGTGGTTTTGAACAATCTTTTTAATAAACCACATTTATTTTTTCCTTGCTTTGACACATAGTGAGCTCCTTAAGCTTCCACCCAAGCCCTTTACGATCTCCTCATAGGACATCTGGATTATACCCTGCACCATTCTAACTGCCCTCCTCTGAGCTACAGTTATCGTTTCTTATGTATTAATTCAATGACCCTAAATACCCATAACTTCCATGACCGTGGTCAGAGAGATAAATAAATACTGGTAAAGCAGATGACAATTTTCTGAAAGGGTCCAGTAAACATATTAATTTCATTAAGGTATCTAAAGCAAGCTTAGACGTAGCATCATTGGAATTAATATGTTAAAGTAAGTTATAAGTTTGCACAGTACTGAATCCGAGATCTCATTATTTGGTTGCAGATGTGGTGCTTGATTCTTCTACAGGTAGTATCATCATCCATGCACTGCAGTGTCCCTGCAGCTTTCCTCTTCTTCCTGTGTAACTAAGACTATTATATGCAATTAATTTCATACATTCATATTTAGACCAGTGTTCTATCTAATCTGCTCAAGTGGTACAATTAACACCCAGGTGCCCCTCCTGTCTACCCCATTTCCAGGTACCCATATTCATTTGTTTTGGGCTAGAGGTTCATTCCCTTGTCTATCACTCTCTCTGTAAAGCAATACCTTCCCTTGGTTAATGTGAAACTGACCCTCCAGTTTGCAGCTCATGGCTTCTCCATTTTCACAGTCCTTTATCCTCAACTCAGTTATGTCAAAGTTCTCCTTAAAGATTCTGTAGACCCAGTCATGTCACCACTTTCTCTTCTATCATCAAAAAAGGATATCTTCCATCTGGCTACTTCTCCATTCCCCATACAACTTCCCACATACCTCTCAGTTGTACAAATTTCTGCAGAATGTCCAGATTTTGGCATCATATTTTTATCTATTTTTCATATCCTTGTGGTTTTCTGGCAAATTAGTGGTAAATCACTACAGACTGAAGTTAAAAAATAATGACAGACATTTGAGTTTCAGACTTCATATCCTTCAGAATATTCATGCTAATCCAAAACCTGTTATTCTGTTGACTTTCTAAGTTTGTAAGAGCAATATTTAAAACATGTCCTTATTTTCTGGCCTTTCTTTAGATTTGTTGCTCTAAGAGGTTGAGAGGTATGCCTTGCATCCATGTTTCTGTCTTAATCTCTTAACTCTGTACTTTCTTTGCAATCTTTGTTTCCTTTTTCCTGTGCCATATTCCACCTAAGGCCTCACCAGTTATCTATAAAGTGGCAAATAACTGCCTTAACTAATGGCTTAAAGTCTAGGAAAATTATTTCCTTGTTCCCTGAATCAGTGTCCTTCAAAATACAGACGAATATCTTGTTATCACTGGCTGTAAGATTTCCACTTGTGAATGCTGCTTTATTTCTACGGTTATGACTACTCTTTGGGCTTGTTTCTGTTCTTTACTTTAAGATACTGTCTCCCCAGCTTGTACATGCTTCCAGCATTATTGCTCCCAAGCTGCAGCCCTAGCATTAGCATTGAACCTTACTTGACTTCTGTTGCTCAATGTTAGAGTTTTCTCAAGTCTCTGTTGAGGTTGTCCATTCCATCTTCTACTGTTGGCTGTATTTTTCTGATCTTCACATGGATTTTTGTTCTGTTTTCTGTGCCTTGTATGATATCAGTGAACAAACAAATTGAAATGCACAGGTCTCAGGATTACCCCTGCAGCATGCACTGCATATCCTTGTGAATTTCTGACACCCTCTGTGTCCTGTCCCTTAGTCACTTTTTCATTCATTTAACCATTTTGTTCTGGCATCCCTATTCTCTTTAGCTTACTAGACTTCAGTTGTTGTTGCGTCTTTTGGCTTTTCCCGGTTAGGGGTCGCCACAGTGGAACTCCAGTCCGCTAATGATTGGCAGTAGATTTTTACGTGCTGAGTTACCAGCCCTGACGCACAACCTTTAACAAAGGTACGCCCATTCACGCATGTCTCCACGCAGAAGACACTCTAGCTGAGAATCGAACCAGACTTACTGTGAGGCGACAATGCTACCGCAGCACCACCACCGCGGATAGCTTACTAGACTTCAGTGCAGTACCAAAACAGTATCCTTATTGAAATCTTAGTATGTCATGTCAGGCAGCTGAAATGACCAAGTCATTGAAATTAATTTGTATTGCTTGGCAGGATCATTCAGTTGCAGATTGATGGATATCCTATGCAATACCATTTGTATGGTATGTACACTGTGTAGACCTTGCAGCTGTGTTTTAGTAAATATGCAGTGTGTGAAATGTAGAAAAAGCTGTACTATGCTCAGTTAAGTGTATTTTCCAATAAAGCTGTGATTGTTGCTTCCAGTAAATCTTGCAGCATGTAGAGTATGCTCAGTGTACAAAGCTGTTCAAGAATGTGTAGCTGAGTTTTTGTAAGATATGCAGCAAGCCTGGGAAACCAAAACTCTTCCCTGCACATTGTATTTCCTTTTCAAAACTATTCTATCTTACTTGCATTTAAAACATAAACCAAACTAAAAAAAACGGTACAGGAATTGGGACTGTTTTAAGTACAAAGAGCAAATTTCAATCATTAGCAGTTAAACTTTGCCTTCTGGAGAATGCACAAATTCTTGGAGGGAGAGCTTATGTTTGAAGCCTACTGCCTGTAAGACTCCAACTGTGAAATGCTATTAAAAGGTAATGTCTGACAGAGTACAATAAGCATTCACCTATAAGGATCAAATAGCTGATGGCCAGCATTTTTCTAAGGGCCATCTATCTGTTTAAAGCCTTTGTTTTATATTTCCTTGTGCATTGTATAATTAAAGTGTATTCCCTGTTTCTATTTATTTCAAATAAAGAATCATATCATCCAGTTTCAATGTGGCTGGTGACTTATTTATTACAATAAAACTGTGTATATAAAAATGGAGATTTATTCACTGGTCTTATCTACCTTTTAAAGAGTGACTGTTCTTGCAACAGCTGTCAAATGGGTATATTACTGTTGGTTTATTTTAAGAAAGGACAATAATTGTGTTCTTGATGGCACTAAGAAGGTATCATTGTTCTTTCCTGGGGGAAACAATGCATGTGTGTGTGTGTGTGTGTGTGTGTGTGTGTGTGTGTGTGTGTGTGTGTGTGTGTGTGTGTGTCTATAGAATTCTCTTTGCCATTTGGTAAGGCAGCACTATTAGGAAATGGGCTGACAGCAAGCTGGGTGAAATCTTGGGAAGTCACTGATTTTTAACTCTGTTCTGCAGTTGCCCAGTGTAAAGATTATTTTGGGATGTCAGTTCTTAGCAGTAACACAAGACAGTAGTGCACATTAAACTCTTAAGACCAGCCATGCCTTGCAAATTACATTGATGGTTACTGGTGTGGTTTATGAGCCTGAGAGGCACATATAATTTTGATAGCAGTGGTGCAAATTTAAAGCCAAAGCTGTGACACTGGTCATCAAAAATGTGACTATTGTTTTCTCTGAGTATTTTCCCCTGATTTTTCATTACTACTAAAGTCAAAATAACTGTAGTAGGAAAAAATCCTCGGTTCCAGCACAGCTGTAAAAATGTTATAAACAAACTTTAATCTTCAGTAAAAACAACAAAAACAGGGAATTTTACTGTGTCCTGTTTTTGTTGTTTTTACTGAAGATTAAAGTTTGTTTTTAACATTTTTACAGCTGCAGTGGAACCGAGGATATTTTCCTACTACATTTATGCTCAGAGCCTTCAGCAATACAGCTACGTTTTCTTCATCACAGTCAAAATAACTGGCTGATGTTTCACTGGTCTACTTTATGTGCACATTCTCATCAAATGGCACTGTAGTTACACAGTTCAGCTCCTCAGGAAGCTTCCTGTTGTGTGAGCCTCTGTTGAATGGTTCTTTTAGAGGCTCTGTCAAAACTTTGGCCTGTTGTTTCCTATTGATCCTGGGAAGTATCACATCTGGTCCCTGTAACCCATCCTCCCAAAGTACAAATGGCGCCTTATTTGCCATCAATCTACAGATCAGACTTCACCTCTTTCCCCCACCCCAATCCCATCCCTTTCGTTATAGGAATTTTGCTTTTGCATTGTCTATAATGATGACAAAAGTAAATAATTTGTTCAAAATCTATGTTCCCTTCCTTCTTGAATTTTTCACCTTCTTTCACTGCTTTACTCATCTTTGTTGTTGCCTTTATTTTTTCACTCTAGATATAAAAGAATCTTAATTTTTTTAAGTCCTGTTGTCAGATCTCAATGCATCCTTTCTTGACTGTTGTACCCTGCTTGGGTGGTTTCTTTCTAGCTTTTTATTGTCTGTTTTTACTTGATTGCATTTCCTATATCTTTCCACTTCCTATAGATTATTTATTTAACTATTATTGCTTTTCTACACTCTTTTGAGTCACAATGTTTTTTTTTCTATTTTTACTAAGTTTCCTTCCCAGTCCTTCCTCCATTGTCTTCCATAGGGTCTTTTTAATTATTCCTGAAATCCACTTGACCCTTTTGCTGGTGTTCAGCATTCCATATTAATAGCCACAAGATCCCCAATCCTACAATCCATAGGCTCATAGGTTCTTACAAGCTTATTAATCCTAGCGGATCAAATTCTGTCAAATCAAAATCAAACCCTGGACCACAGGAACTACAGCTGACAGCCTTATCCCCCCTCAGCGCCAACTACCAAACAAGCCTAGCCATGCATTCCCATGAAATTTTTCGCACTTGTAATTTAAATATGAAATAACTCAGAGGAGCAGAACATTACATGTTACCTCTTTCCATAATGGACTAGGATGCAACTGCAGGGATGAATTTATGGTTTCCCATCCATTTGTCCAGATTATGTTTGAACGGAGTAAGAGAAGTACTTTGTTTTATGTGGAGAGGAAGATAATTCTAAATAAGTGTAAGTCTCTGGGATACATTATCTATCTTTCCAAAATGTTCTATTTATGTTGTGGAAGAGACTTGCAGATGGGCAGTAGGTTTAAGAGGATAGGACATGTTGAAGTTATGCATGAGAGGCAGAGGTCACCCCACAGCAGCCTGCAAGATACCAAGAACAGGGACGAGGCTTTGAGATGATCAGAGTAGATCTTATGAGTAAGACTCTTGATTTCTGGTGAGAGAATGATGTAGCCATTCAAGTTGTGTCACATGTTTGAACAGATATATGCCAAAGTGGGCATTATACTTAATTACTGGCCTAAGAAATGCTGAATACAGTGGAATGGTCACATTCATAGACCTTGATGCCATACTCTTAGTAATAAGCTGAGCAATGAAGAAGGACTTTCTAACAAAAGTGGATACATGGTGATTAAAGGACAGTTCACTGGCTGAATTGGTTTCCAGGTCCCTAACTAGTGGATCAGTTTTAAGGGGTGTGCTATCAATATGATAATTGCAGGGGGCACTGTGCTTGCCAAAGGATACTATCATACATTTTTTAGCATTTAGTTTTAGTCCATGGATAGTACACTAGTTATTTGTTTAGGAAAGGTCCTCTTAGAAGATCTAGCTGTCCTCTGGAGAATTAATAATAGCAACTATTTTGCAGTCATCAGCAAAACTGGTCATCCACAAGCCCTTTACACTGGCTTTGACTTTTAAGACATAAATGTCAAAGAGTAGTAGTCCAAGGACAGGGCCTGGGGCTCACCACTGCTGGCAGGTCTTTTAGAGGAAATGATGCCGCCCATACTAATTTCCTTGGTCCTGTTTGTGAGCCAGTTTGCTATCCAATGAGTTAAATAGGGATTGACATTTAGTGGGAAGAGTTTGTTAACAATACTCAAGTGAGTACTGGTATTAAATGCCTTAGTAAGAGCTAGATATGTGGCGTGTACTGACTTTCCCTCATCTATTTCCTCAGTATTCCCCTTGAAGAAGCTGACAAGACTGAGTAGGCAGAATCTGCCCTTCACAAAACCAAACTGGCTTGGGTCCAGGATCTGTAGGTAACCTACATTGTTGTTTAGTAATTCCATAATGATACTTTTCATATCCTTACAGATGAGGCTCATCAGACATATTGGTCTATAATTTTCTGGGTCAGCTGATGCCCCAGCATTGAGCAGGGGGATGACTGTTGCTGTTCTCCATTCATCCAGCACATAGCTGTTTGGAGATGGATACTGAAAAATTTCTACAGGGGTTTGACATGTCCTGTTTTAGGCTAACCGGTAGACATCCAGTTATGCTCTCTGGCCCTGTAGAAGCAATGTTCTTGTCTAGTGCCTTTATGACTTGTTCTTAGGAGCTCTGGGGAAGAGCATACATGTGGGTATGTGATCTGTAAATGTTGAGGAGGAAAGGGAGATGAAATTTGAACTACATTTATATGCTAGTACATTGGCTATGTCATCTGGGTCTGAGTAGGTGGTATAATTTGCTTTTACCTTTGCACAGTGATGGGCATTGCTTCTGAAGTTTCTGACATATATAAAGAGGTATTTGTGGTTATCTTTCACCTGAGTGGCTAGTCATACCTCATATCTGGCTTTGGTTGATTTAATCAAAGTCTGGAGTTTCATGTTTAGTTTAAAAAGAGTGTTTCCAGCTTCTTGAGAGTTAGATTTATTTAGGGGAATTGGTCGATAATTCATAATCCCTGTCCAGAGTTTGGGAATCTGGTTGAATCTGTCTTGTACTAACAGTAAACCACAATTCATGGCCACTGTTAACCAGTGTCCGGTATCCTGTATATACTAGTATTTTCTGGTGTCAACAGTAAAAGTATTTTGTAGTCCATAATGTTATCTGTTTTTCCCTCCTTTATCTTCATTGATGCAAACTGTTCTAGTCTACTTCAAGGAGACTGAAGCCCTTCATTAACATTATCTTTCTATTACTCCCACCTGTGCTCTTATTTTGTTCTTTTAACAGCACACTGCCTTTCCATGAAATATTAAAAAAAAAAAAAAAGTAATCTCTATGGTATCCCCGAAGTCTCAAACAACTCACTAAACAAGTATAATGGGTCCAAAAACAGAACAGTGTAAGAAACTTCTCTGTGTGGAAGATTTTCAGTCCATATATCTGTAGTTAATCACTGTATATTAATCAGATCAGACAATAGTCGTAGAAGTAAACTTAAACTCATCAAGTTAAAAAAATAATAAAAAATATATAATTTGAAATATTGTACAGAATTACAAAGTAGTCAAAAGTAATATAAGCAAGGCAGGCAGTCTGTTTCCAGTTGAAAATCCTTTATTAAGTACACAGACAAGCAATCCAAGTAAAACAAAACTAGAGTCATAGTTTCCTCACAAGCTTTCTGAATATATATATATATTTTTATCAGGCAAGGGAGTGGTTTATTGTGCTGTAAAACAAAGTGTTATTGGTACACATGTTAAATTCACATCACTTCCCCCATCAGAGTGACATTCAAGCTGGTCCTGTCCTACTTAGTAGGTGTCATAATAATATAACCCTTATGTACTTTAAATAAAAATTATAATGATGTAGTACCTCTTATTTAACCAGATTATTAAGTAGATTATTAAGTCTGTGATTTTATCCAAGACAATATATTACATGGCTGGAAATATATCAACCTTAGTTCATTTGCAATAAAAAAATATATAAATATATATATATATATATATCTATATATATATATATATATATATATATATATATATATATATATATATATATATATATACACTTTGCATGTAAAAAATCAATTGTAAAAATCATGTTCTATTTTCATAACCTATCGTTAACAAAGATCGCTTTCGTCCTTCTAGACTTTTTCATGTCTGTGTACAAGAACCATAAAAACTATCTATAAAAATATTATTGTATAATTAGTATTGTTCTTACACATCATGTTGAATAAAGTGGAAAAAAGAGAACAAGAAAAAGAAAAAAATAATATGAAAAAATGTATGATGATGGAAACAAAATATAGACTTAAATTAAAACTGATTTAAAATGGTATTTAAAACCAACTGGTAGAATAAAATAAAATAAAATTAGTCATGTAAACAATGTGGCAATTTTCTAAATTCCAGTACACTTTTAATTGAAACGTAGTAGTTAAGTCCAGGGTTCCTGTGGGTGGCCACGGTGGTGCAGTGGTTAGCATTGCCGCCTCACAGCAAGAGGTTCTCTCGTTCGATTCTTGGCTGGGGTGCCTTCTGTGCGGAGTCTGCATGCCCTCCCTGTGGTTGCGTGGGTTTCCTCCAGGTGCTCTTTTTTCCTCCCACATCCCAAAGACATGCACTAGGTGAATTGGACACTCTAAATTGGCCCTAGGTGTGAGTGTGTGCATGTGTGTGCCTTCTGTGGAAGGTTGGGCGCAGGGCTAGCAACTTGACACCGTAAAACTCCACTGCCAATCATGAGCGGACAGATGATGCACTGTGGCAACCCCTAACCAGGAAAAGCCAAAAGAAGAAGAAGTTAAGTCCAGGATTCCTAAAAGAGTTCAGCTTTAATTTCCACATGAGTTCATATTTCTCCAGAATATTCGGGATGTCTCCTTCAAGATCACCTATGTCTATGTGATCCAGGATCTGGAACTTAAAACCTGCGTTTCTTTTATGAAGAGAAAGGTGTTTGGCTAGTGCATTATTTTTACATCCAGAGCGGATTTCTGACAGATGACATGAAATCCTACCCTTAAGTTTATTTACAGTCTTTCCCACATAGAATGCATCACATTCATTGCACTGTGCCCTGTAAATTACTTTTGTAGTGTTTCAGTCCCCCCCTGCACTGGTCTTAATGATTTTCTTTAAATAAGAGCAATAAAAAATATCACATTGCTGTATAAATATACAAAATGTACAATTAGTTTCACATATTTTAGTGTTTCTCTCATATGGTCTAGGTTTAAATTCAACAAAACTTCTAATGTTCCTGGCCTTCCTATAAACAAAGGATGGAGCTTCACCTAAGATGCTAATCAGAAAAGGGTTTCCTGTGACAATGGCCCAGTTTTCTTCAATAACATTTTTAAAACTGTGATAATCCAAAGTGTATGTCAGGATGCAGCTATTTTTGCATTTATTATTCTCTGTGGAATTTCTTGACATTTTCCTACTGGTGAGGTTGAGTGAAGGTGCTTCAGTCCTTTTCAGTTCTATAAGGGATTTCAGGATGTTTTTTAACATCTGACTTTCATAGCCTCTCACTAGAAAATCATTTTCTAAGTTGTTCAGGTTTCTCAAAAATGATTCCATCTCTGTGGTAATTCTAGCTAATCTATAGCCCTGGGACTTCATTATGTTATACTTGGTTTTTGTAGGATGTAGACTTTTACTGTGGAGTAATAAGGGTATACCAGAATAAGTTAACCCTTGTTGGTTTTCTGAATAGGAAACAGACAGCCTGCCTTGCTTGGATTACTTTCGAATACTTAGTAATTCTGTACAATATTTGAAATTATATATTTTTTATTATTATTTTGACTTAAGACGAGTTTAAGTTTACTTCTACTACTATTGTCTGATCTGATTAATATACAGTGATTAACTAGAGATATATGGACTGAAAATCTTCCACACACACAAGTTTCTTGCACTGTTTTGTCCATGAAATATTCAAAGACACATAAATAGTGCCTACCTACCAATTATCCGTTGTCAACTTTGTCTGCTAAGGTACTAAGTTTTAGAGGCTCTGCTCTTACCTCAAATCTCAATGTAAACTTTCTCTTCATCCAGTTCCACTATTTTACCATATGTAATCCATATCTGCACAAACATGGTCACCCCTCCTACACACTGTCTTTCCAGTCACTCATGTAAACCTCAAGGTCTGGGATAAGAATGTATAACTCCCTTTTCTCACTAGCACACTTTTTATTTGCCTCTGTTATGTTAGTGCTCAACAGCTATTATCAGTGCCAGCAGTTTATCATTTTGCATTGCTAAGACTTGCAAAGTAGCACTGTCTTTCTGGCTCACTCCTATTATAGCAAAGCAAGTGCATGCCCAAGACCTTGACATACTGTTTTGTTAAGTCTTCTCCATTTACTAAATGTTGTAGGACTGTGAAATTGGTATATATAAGTCCAGGCGGTATGGAGGGGGACTTGTTCCCTACATGTGGGGCTACAGGAAAGTTTGCTCCGGCAAAAAATACTTATTTCAAGCTGTCAGGAGGCACAATTGCCAAGTCCTAATCATATGGAAGTACATTACCAGCTATGACTTATGAAATCACAAAGGTATAATAGCTTCATAAAATGAATGCCAAAATTCCATTTACAGCTCTTCAGATGCACTGAAGCATTTATTATGTGAGTAGTAACTGCAATAAGCTGTTCATTACAATTTAGCAAGTTAGCAAGCAACTTGCTACAGTTATAGGAGGGGGGGAAGAGATTTTTTTGTCTTCTACTTTGTTACCTTTTTTTTTTTTTTTTTTTTTTAGCTGTTCCTTGATTCCTTGTGGGGTGCCAGTCTGGGGATCTGTGGAGGGTGCCAAATGAGCTAACTATGATTCTGATGTAATTGGTAGCTTTCACTCTGTTTTCTTAAGAAGTTTGTTTAATAAAAGATGAATGCACTCAAAAATCATGTCAGGCTGTTGTGTTTCCCTTTGATGCATATTTTTGGAATGTTAGTACCTTAATGCCCTGTATTGTATTTGGTTGATTGCATACAGGTACTGTATAGGTAAGTACTAAGCTACATGCGTCATTTTAAGTGTAGCCAATTTTGCATCAAAGGTGGTAATCAAACTGTGTACCTTCTTCCTATGAGGTTAATGCCTTAACCATTATGACAACTCCACTCCTAAAAATCAGTTTGAGACTAGAATACATTCATAGGTAAGCTGTAGGCTAGCTGCCCTCTGTGTCTATTTTAAACCTAGTTAATTTCCATTTCAAATGTGAGAATCAAACCCTGCACCTTGTGCCTATAAAGGAAAATACCTTAACCATTATGAAAATCCCAATTAAAAAAAAGAATCAAACTTTGTACCTTGTGTCTGTAAGGTAAACACCTTAACCATTATGCCAATTCCCAACCTTGCCCCAGTGCATGGGCATTAAGAGTTTTGCTATTAACTTATGCATGGTGATAAGTTTTAATACACCTAAATGTAATACTACTCCATACTTTGTTTTAATTTATTTCCTATCATTATATTAGTCTGTTGTATTGTTAGCATTGTGCTCAGCAATGCAGTGGTGCTGACACATGCATATATACCCACAAATCTATGCCCTAGTGCAACCCTTACTCTAACTCCAACCCAGAAACACTATAAACACTATGACACACACACACTCACTGCCCCTAATGCCAAAACTTTCAACATTAAAATCAAAGGCACACAGACACACATATATACATACACACACACACACACACACACACACACACACACACACACACACACACACACACACACACACACACACACACACACACACACACACACACACACACACACCTTCTCAATTATAACTTACTCCTTTCAACATTGGAAACATTTGAATGCAAGTTCACCCGACCACAATTGCACTATACTACATGGCCACATACATCACTTTGTTGTACAACTGACTACTTGATAGAGTGCATGTGATCCATATACATATATATATATATATATATATATATATATATATATATATATATTTATATATGGATCTACTTCAGTAGATCGAACTTTTACTTGTTCAAACCATATATGGCCAAGACCATATGTTCAAACTCATAAAAGTTCGTACACGGAAGTAAAACCACATAAAACCAATAAACACAAAACTAAATGTCTATAGCAGGGGGCCTATGCCCCCTGCACCCCTCCCACACCCCCCTTACTTAAATATACCAACTCCGAGATTGCACTACATTGCGGAAATGGGAAATCTTCCCCTTCCGCTCTGTACGGAGATCTCCATTCAGTCAGATCAAACATATGGTCTTGGCCATATGTGGTTCGAACTTATAAACGTTTGATCTACTGAAGGGGACCCATAGATATATATATATATATATATATATATATATATATATATATATATATATATATATATATATATATATATATATATATATATATATATATATATATATATATATATATATATATATATATATATACATACATACACACACGTGTGTGTGTTGTCTGTATATATATATATATATATATATATATATATATATATATATATATATATATACTGCATGCATTCTTACCTCTACCTGCAAATGACAGCCACCTGCATAAATGTCTGATGTCTAATTCTGAGGAAGCTGAACAAAAAATGATCACTGTATTCTATTCTAGCTTGCTGCTCCTAGACAGTACACTACCTTTAGACAATCTATAGTAACCTGTGTATGACTGAGGTTTGATTATGAGGAGAGATAAGAAAAATAATGATCTCAGTGTCCCCAGCCAACACCCACATAAACTATTGTGATCTTCTTTACACATTTCTGAGGATGGACTTTTTAGACTAAGTTGAGGTTGGAACCCATCTACTAAACCTGTGCAAAAATACCCTTATCCTTAAATAGCTGCGGGGTCAGGGAACATCTAGAAGCTCTGAGGGCATAGACAAACTGCAACACATTTTGTACCTTATTTTTTAAAGATTATTACTTAACTGTACTTTTTTCAAGCTGTTGAGAACACTTCAGGCTATACCAATCCTTCCCATCCTCAGTGCACACCTCAGAGAAGGGCTGCAAGAAGGTTAAATTAAGCAGGGGGCCTTTCTAAGGAGGAGTAAGGAGGCATGCTGAGTATATATGTCTGTCAGTAACTATGTATGTGTTCCTCACTAATGCATGTAACCACAAATAAAATTAATGAGACCGGTGATATTATTTTTGTATGTTTCCACACATGCATTCAAATTAAATATTTACTGGCAGAACCTAGTAACAGATTTTCCATTGAACAGTATCAGCCTCTTTGGCTTTACACAACTAATAACATCCCATACTTGTAACAAAAAAATAATTTAGGGTCCAATACTAGTCTGGATCCTTTCTTTTCACCAAAATCTCCATGTGTCACCAGAAATCCTTCTTAATACACTCAGTGATCACAATCCCACATATGTTCAAAGACTAGATACTCACCAAATCAGGCGATTAGTAATCAAAGAAACTTGTAACCTTTCAAATTTCAAAGCAGATGAATTTAACAGCATTCTTAAATCCCTTAGCTGGTCCTCAATCCAAGCCCTACCATTTCATGACATTGTTACTACATTTCATACTCTATTCATAACTATATTAAATAGTTTTGTCTCACCTTGAAGAAAAAGAATGAAAACTAATCTCACACCCTGGTTATCCCTTACCAGGAAGAAATGAATGAAAAAGAGATACAACATGGAAAAAATGGAAAACATCCAACTCTTTTACTCACAAAAAACAAGTTAATAATGATACGAGAAAATACTATATTCCTGCACAGCTCAGTCAAAGACATAACTCACAAAACCCTGGTCCTCTATTAATAAGCTCTTAAAACCAGGAACATCTCCTTGAAACCTTTGCCCCAGTCTCAGTACATTGGAAGCTACAATTACATTCAGCACACATTTGATTAACTTTATAACCACCCTTACTAAGAACGTGACTAAAGCTTACGCCCACTCTGCTCTAGCAAGTCTCACTGCTAAATCTACCTTTTACTTACAGCCTGTCTCTATCTCCTATATAAAATATGTACTAAGAAAACTTAAGCCCTGCTCATCATCTGATGGCAATATGCCAGCTGAATACCTTAAGCTAATGTCCAACGCTATAGCATATTCTATCTCTGTCCTAATAAACCAATCTATACAAGAATTCTACATCCTATTTCTGTGGGAAAAACATTTATAACATCATTATAGAAAGGAAGTAACTCCATAGAGATAGCAGACTTCAGATCTATTGCAATATTAACCATCTCTCTAAAACATTAGAGGAAAGTGTTCACAAACAGCTGCTTCATTATCTACTTGATGAAAATATTCTTAGCCCTACCCAACATGGATTCAGATGCACACACAGCACTACGACTGCTCTCACAGCATTCCTACACAACAGAATTAAATGCACAGATAACAAGTTTGTCTCTTCTCTCTCATTCCTAATTAATACTTAAAATGAAAACCCTAGGTCTCTCTAACTCCACCCTTGACTGGTTTACCAACTATTTGTCCAACCATCTTCAATCTGTAAACGGTTATATGATCTAGCCCTTTTCTTCCTCTTAATACCGGAGTCCCACAAGGATCTATCCTGGGCCCTCTCCTGTTTAACGTATTTGTAAATGACCGCCATATATCCACTCAACAAGCTACTCTAATTCAATATGCAGTTGATGCTACCATCATCTGCATATCAGATACCCTTTCTCATTTACAAACCATCACACATAAAGTTTTCAACTCCACTGGAAATTGGTTAACTAACAATCAACATCATCTAAATCCAAAAAAAACTGAATTACCACTTTTCCTCCCCAAAGCCATAACATATATGAAAGAAAATTTAAAAAATAACATCCCTAAATAACACCAGTATAGACGACATCTCCCATACCAAGCTATTAGGTGTAACATATTCAAAATTAAAAAAAAAAAAAAAAAAAACACCAATACCTGGGTATATGCTACCACTAAAAACCCTTACCTCACAAACTAGAGCTACACTGACACCTACAAAATTACCACTGCCATGCTCTTAAATAAACTGGCTAGAACCATTACAAATACCTCTAATGTACTCAACTTAATCAAGCCCATAAAATAATATATAACTCTTCATCATGACCAGCAATCATCTCCTTTCTCACTCAGTACTTCTCCAGTTGTATACCATGATCTTCAGAACAGCAATTAATTTCCAATTACAAACCCAATAAATCTATAGGTTATCTACTGTATTCAAATGCTGTTGCCAAGCAGTTGAATAACATTCCAGTGAACATCAGAGTACTATCAAGTACTCATCTATTTAAATATTCCTTAAAAACTTTCTCTCACAATCCTGGTTCTACACATGTATATCTCCTGGGTAAACCACTACCACTACTACTATCCTTACCTTAACATAAATCTCCTTAACTCTTCCTGTACCCTCTTCCTATACTTACATCTTCTCTATTAAATGCAATTTCCTTTACACTATTTACCACTTTGACTGTTTTTTTTTTTTTTTACTTTTTTTCACTCTCTCCTTATTACTGATATCCTATGATCTTTATAAAATATATAATTTATAATTATAAAATAAGTTTGCATACATTTGCTTCTTTTCCTGACTGTTTTGAACCATGTTTAACTTTTAATTATGTAATTCTAAAAATATAATAAACTCTATATATTTGATTTTAATGCTGTTTTAAACTATATTGTTTCATTTTTAATTATGTAATTCTAAAATGTAAGAAGCTTTTCTTCTCGGATCTCTGCTACAAAAAGGACTTGTACCCAGTTGTGATTTTCCCAGTAAACAAGTGTCAAATAAAGTAAAAATAAATACATATATATTCACACTGCCACTGATAAGACAGGTGTACAGGTGCATAGGTTCATAGTTATTTGCTAGCAATAGTCTGGGCGACCACTGAGAAGCCAAGCCCAGTTTCCCAATGGTTCCATAGCATTATCTTGTTCAGTAACCTGTCCAGAGTCACAAAGTAAGCAAATGGAGGCTGAAAGAATCAAACCCTGACGTTCAGAACTTGTTAGTAAAGATTTGTTTGTTCTTATAACCAAAAGGAGTCGAGTTTTTTTTGTCTTAATCTGCTTGCTTTTTTTTTACTCTCCTGGACCCACATGAACATAATTTTTTTGTATAGCCTGAAGTTCAGGAAACAGCTCATTAACAGATCATGACCTTATTTTTCTGTGCTAAATCTGGAAAAGAAGATCTAAAATGCTTCTCAGAGTAGATAGTATTATATGGTTCTATCACAAGATGCACAAACACAGACATACTACACACACACACACACACACACACACACACACACACACACACACACACACACACACACACACACACACACGCACACATACACACGCACATGCACACGCACACCACATACACACACACACACACACACACACACACACACACACACACACACACACACACATACACACACACACACACACACACACACACACACACACACATGCACACACACATACACACACACACACACACACACACACACACACACACACACACACACACACACACACACACACACACACACACACACACACACACACAGACACAGACCCCCCCTACACACACACACACACACACACACATATAGATGAATTGAAGAAATGCCAGTTTACCTACAGCATGTCTTTGGGTTGTGGAAGAAATCAGAGCACCTGCATAAAACACAGAGGTAGGAGGACATGCAGATTCCACATAGAAGGAAGCATAGCCAAGAAGTCAACCAGAGAAGCAAACACTATGTTAAGCACCACATCACTTTGTAAATAATCAGTTGCTTTAACACACAGCCTGCATAGGCTGCCAAAGACAGGCATGTATTATGTATACAGCTGATACTTGATTGTGATACAAACTGAACAAAATTATGAGTAACATATTAGTCTTGGACACAGTGCAATATCCACCCCCACCTCCACATACGCATGCATACATAAGCCACAGGAATGATTATTGTACTCTGGTTTTACTTATATAATACATTGTATGACACTGCTCCTCCCAAACCATTCAGTGACTGTTCAATTGTGATAACACCATAGCATGGTTGAGTCACTTTTATACACAGGCAACTACCATAGGTATCAATCACAGCCACTTTACTGAAGAGCACTCACACCTGAGAAGTCTGATTATGATGTTAAAAATAATGCCCATAGCAAAGCATTCCAACTTGGCTCACAAAAATGCACGCTAGTCCTGCAAAGTCAAACTGCTTAACTTAAGCATGAAAGCATGGTAATTTTCATCAAGAGGCATCCATCAAACTTATCAGTTACAGCCACGGTGTTAACTGTTCAGCACTCAGATGTCTGGAAAAATGGACATGGTTTAGTCACTTTTATGCATGGACAGCCACCATAGCTTTTAATTACAACCACCTTATCAACAATTTATATGTACAGATGTCTGATTGTAATTTAAAAAACAAAAGAGTCCAGATGTTCAACTGTAGTAAAAAAGGTGTAGGGATGTATTTCAAATGTGCTTCAAACTAACACACAAATGCTCACTAATCCTGCAAAGTCAAATGAGTGACTGTTTAACCTGAGGAAATTAAAGAAGCATCACTTTCATCCACAGAGAGCCCTCTACCCAACAGTTATAGTCACTTTGTTGACTATGCACACCTCAGATGTTCGATCATGACAAATCTAATGGCCACAGTAATGTAGATCTACTTTGTTTAATACCAACTGAAGCCAAAGTAAAGTATTCCAACTTGCTTTACATACATTTACATTAGTACTGCAAAGCCAGAAAAATGACAATTACACTTCAGTAAATGTCATCAGGTTCATCCATTTTAAGTCACAGACAGCCTTATACCCAGCAATTTAGACATGCAAACCAGAATAATGATGAATTTAAATAAACAACAACAGGCAAGGGTCAGTCAGTTTTGTTCACAGACAGCCCCCATTATCTACCATTATTGGGGTTTTGTGTACATTTCAGAAGGTTGACTGTAATAAAATGAAATAAATTAAAAACTATAGTAAAGGTCACAGTAATGTGTTTTAACCCTTTCAAACATACATACAGTGAGTTAGCCACAGTATCAATTATTTCAACTTGGTTCACACAAAGACAAACTAGTCCTACAGAATCAACTGCCCAAAATATCTAATTGTCTGCAGAGTAAAAACAAAATTATCTGCAACCAGTCATTCCATTCTGCTCAATAACCAGAACATTCTCTTGCACACTATCATGGGTAGAGACCCCAATGTTGTTTGCATTATCCTCCATTGTTCATGGTTTCCAAGTTTTCTTCTCAGCTCTATTCACTGTGAGGTAGACAGCAAACACCAGGGTCTCAAATGTCCTGTGATTCATTGCCTAGCTGATGGTGAATGGGACTGAGTAGAAAGCCTAGAAATTAAAATGTGTACAGCAATTTCTACATAAGGCATCACAGCCATGGATCCTTTCAACAAGGGTGTTATGGCAAGAGCATTTATTTCTAAGTAGAAAAAAGAAAACAAAGACCTGAAAAAGTGCCCCTGGTTGAGGGGTGTCCTGGATGGCCACCTATTTTTTCTATACCTTAGGCTAGCCATATCTTTTTTCCTCCTAAGTGAATCATGCTAGTTTCCTTCTTTTCTTTTCTTTTTTTTTTTTTTTGCAGCCTTCCTCAAAACCTAATTGCTTTTTCTTAGCCTAAACAGCTCCCTTTATTACATTCTTCTATCCTATTATTTTCCTTTCACTTACAAAGACTATTTATCCACATCCATAATAACATTTAGTTTAGATACATATCTAGCAACATATATCACTTTCAAAAAATGAGACAAATGTTTATAGATAAGCATTTAAATAGGGTAAATATGGCTAAATAAGTATTTAAAATAATTAACAAATGAATGACATTGCAGCATTCCATGAAGTTAGAAAAATTTGACAAAATGCCCAATTTCATTGAGTAGCACAGAGCTTCTCACTTCTGAATATCTATCTCTGGATATTGGGCTTTTTTTGAGGGAATATCAGTCTTTATTCCTTTTTTGTGGACTTCATGGCCCACACCATTAAATGGGTATTGTTTTATAGTGAAGTCCTGACTTGTAGTTATCTAACTTTATCCTTTTTTCAAAGAACTAGTTTTCAGTTTTCCACCTTCCTAGTTTGAGCCAGTACCTCCTGTACGAATTTTTCTTTGCTGAATGACAGAATGCATTGGTCTGTCACAAGTAACTTGAATTCTCCTGTTACAGCCACCATCGTATTGGCTCCTATGCCTTATTCTTGCACTAGAGCAAACAGCAAATAATCAGCTCTGGTAGATACACTGTCAGCCTATAGGAGGTATCAGCATAATGATTTTCTCTTTTGCCTCCGACAGCATTAGTACCTGGAATTTGATGGTGAATTTTCCCTCCTCCCATTCCTCCTTCACCTGCCTCGCCTGTCTTGTACATTGTTCCACTAAACCATCTCTCCCTCTTTTTAAAAGTTCTCTCTGATTATTTTCTGGCATATAGTCCAAGATTCCTCCTTCCTAGAGCAGCGCCATCATTTCTAGTTATCCTATATACTCCAGGATTACCACGCCTCATCCTTTGCTGTCAGTGACCTACATCTCTTGTATCCTAACCAGTTACTACTAGTCCTTCTGGCTGAGCTGTATTCCTACCTTTATAAGCAGTATTCCTACCTTGGCTTTTGGCATTTATAAGCAGCACCCAAACGCTCATACTTGTTTAATCCCCTGCTTCAGTCTGCCTTTCTGTCTTCTCCATCTGCCCTATGACCTCATTTATTCTGCCCTTATACCTGTTTATCACCTCCCTTTCCTTACTTTTCCTAATTTCCAAACTGTAAACTCCATTATCCTACTTTGTCTTCCTTATTTGGTCTTTGCCTCTTTACTCTGATCTTTTCTTGGAGCATTTTCCCCTCTTTGTTAATTTAGTCACTCATTTCCTGGCATACCCTGTATTCAGCACCTAGATCGCCCTCTTTGCTGTCTCCCTTTCTTCATTTTATCTTCCCTGACTTGCTTCTTCATTATCCTGGTTGCTCCCATTTCCTGGTATCCTGTGATGGTCCCTCTTAGCAGCAATTTATTTCCCTCACCATCCTTACATCTCAGCATAAAGACAGCAATGTGCTTTTGCGTGGTTATATCCTCTGTTTCAGCAACACTCTCCTCAGTGGTCGAGATGGAACTTGTTCATGCTAAATAGTTTTTTATCCAGCCACTAGTATACTAATAAATTAGTCCCCTTCTCCTCAATACTCTGCAGACTCAGGTCAACATTAGTTTGGTGAGCTGTTCTACATTGAATCATGGTTCAAAGAACCCAGCACTTTAAATGCCGATCTGGCAAACATACAGACAGGCTTTCACATGTCCAGGATTGGGGTAAATTTAACCCTTCTCCTGTTTCTCTTGTGTTCAGTGCTAATAAGGTTGACACTGTTTGGGTAGGGTCAGTAAGTTAAATAGTGATGACCAGAAATGTAATCAGCAGCTAGAAGAGATGGTTGATGAATTTTTAAATAGTGGTTATAATCAAACAGAACTTCTTAGAATTTGTGATGGGGTAAAAAAGGACAGAGAAACCTCTCTGAAACCTATATTTTCTAAGGGGGTAGAATAAGTGGTACAAAAGGAAGTTCAATGTAGTAAAATTAGGTATGTAACTACTTTTAATGTAATTTTCAGGTGATCTTAAGAGAATTATACAAAAGAATTGAATTATTTTGTTGTCTGTACCTGATCTGCAGGCAGTTCTAAATGAAAAGCCTTATTTTTCTTATAGGAACACTAGAAACTTAAACAATGGCACTGTTATAAAGATTTTAAAGTATATGCCAAGCAACAAACAGTTACGAAGCAAGGCACTTTCAAGTGTATGAATTGTAGTTGTTGCAATGATATTTTAATAGGTAATAACAATGTGTTCATACATCCTGTAACTAACAGGCAATACACTTTTTCCCTCACAGCCAGTTGCAATACCAGCTATGTGGTGTAAATCGCCACTTGTGTAAAATGTTTTTAATTTTATGTTGGGAAAAAAAACAGAAGGCTGAGGGAGCAAATTATTGAGCATAAGTTGGATATAAGAAGGAGAAATGACAAGAATGCTCTAAGCAGGCATATCATGAACAAGGGTGAGGACCATTGTTTTAAGTTTAGGGTAACAGACATAGTAGTGAAAGGAACCGGGGGGGGGGTGATTTAAACAATTTTCCTGAAAATAAAGAGTATGAATGGATTATTATATTATGTGCAGAGTTTGAACCTAGTCTTAACAATACTGTAAGCATTAAACCTGTTTTAGTAAGAATACAACAAAATATTTAATTTATTTTAAAAACATTTTTTATGCAGCATCATACTGGCTGTGGTCATGAGATACTTGTTTGCTCTTATTTAAATAGTGATTATTCTGTATAATGGTATTAGCATTGAGAAATGGTTGTTACCCAAAAGCTTTGCTTTAATAAAGTTTTTGCTTGACATTGGAGCAGTTTAATTCTGAGTCTCTTGTGTTCAGTGCAATAATGGATCAGGAGTCTATGAAAGACTTTTGTCCAGCCATTATCTGATAAATAGTGGCTCGATGACACACATTTCTCCCACCTAATTCTGTCATGTATGAGACTGCTGGCCCTCAGAATGCACTATTGTGAGTGTCACTGCAGTTCTAAAGCTACAGCACAAACTTATAACCCCTCCAGTACTCCATATTACTTTTTCGATGGTTCCACATGGTAGGTCATTTTTTCCCCACATGGAGAATGGCATGATGGCATCCCCTACCATTAATGAGATGTCTAGTAAGTAATTGACTAGTCTTGCAGAGGATTAAACCAAGTGCATTTCCTTCTCCACCACACTCTTTCCTTCCACTCCCCTCTGGTCTTCCACCTAATATCCCTTGTAATTGAGTGCCCTCCTCATCAAAACCTTGAAAATGTATCCTTGTTTACCTATCTATACTATTAAGTTTGTAAATTCTTGCATACACTGTTGGAAACTCCTGGTGTTCTGGCTGAAGTGTGATTCTCAAACAATCTGGAAATATATCCCAGATTGATAAGTATATTTCGAGGCATTTTAACCTTTCAGAGTTCTGCATTGTTTTAATTTTGCCTGACTGAATTATATTTTGCCTGACTGAATTATTTTATATATTTTCTGGCATTGTATTTTGTTTCTCATCTGCCCTGAAACTGTTTTTCCCTCCCTGCCTCCCACCCTATTTTTGTAGTGTTTTATAGTTGATGGCTTTGCAGTTGCCCGTCCCTACTGTAAATTTGATCTGGGACACCCCTCCCAGTCTGGTGTTCACTCTACTTAATACAGAGAGAACATTTGAGAAGGCCAACCCACTTAGGTTCTTAACCTTGAATTTTTCTTCTGCTCCTCCTTCCTCTCTCCTTGCACTTTACTAAAAAAAATTGCACTTTATTTTCCTTTTGCCTCTTCTTAAGATTATTAAATTATTTATTCTGCTGCATTTATTACTGCTTGGTAGAAGCATGATTAAATTGTAACTGTTATTCTAAGCCTTTTGTTTTAAGCACTTAGGCTTCAGACCAGTTGTTTTTGCATTAAGAAGGTTTGTGGTCTGCACTGTTGTGGTAGGACAGGTAGCTTACATCCTTCTAAGTTGGGAATTGTTGATTGAAGGCTCAGTGTCTGTTATTCTAAAAGTGTATTAGTTCTGGTTTAAGCACTTGGGCTTCAGGCCAGTTATTTTACATTAAGAAGGTTTGTGGTGTGCACTCTTGTGGGAGGAGATGTTAGATTCTGCCCTTCTGAGCTGGGAATTTTTGGTTAAAGGATTATTATGCCTGCTTATTTGAACTGTTTCTTTCTGAAATTGGTGTGCCTTGTTTGCTGTAGCATAGACTAGATTCAGCCATGCTGAATCTAGCTTTGTTTGTATAACTTGAGCACTAATCCAGGCCATCTTTTTGGAGATGGTTCCCCTGCAGTTCCCCCTAGTAGCAGGAGTGTGCAGTTAGAACTTGTCTGATTGAAGACTGCTGGAACGGTGCTCACTTTTTAGCTTTATTGGTTAATTGGTTAATTTGTTTAAACCAGTTTGCTCAGTTGCTACTGTTATATTAAAAGAAATACACTTTATGCATCGCCACTTAGCCAGGTTTAAACTATTCCCGGCACCATAAAGTGTGCTCTTCAAATTTTCCCTAAGAACTAGCCAGTTTTTTAGTTTTAGCACTCATCTGTTTCTTTGAGCTCAGCACTTATTCAGAACTCATTGTAAGCACTAAATAAGCTACAAATTACTACAGCACTCAACTTTCCTCACTTGTCTAGAGGAAAGCAGTTTTTGGTACTTAATAAATAAGCACCTATCCAGACATGTCTAAGGGTCAGCTCCCGGTGTTTTCTCCTGTCTACCTGATGAATCTGGGCATCTTGGGGCAATGCAGCAATTGCCTCATGTACACAGACAACCCTCTCCTCCTACCACCCAACACTACAACCTGTGAGAGATGCACTTATATAGCCAAACTGGAAGCAAAGCTCTCTTCACCCAAGACTGGACTAGACAGTCAAGAGGAGAAGGTAAACACGTGCACCACACCACACACATCACATAGTCCCTCAAAAAATACACCAACAAACCACACACATAGCAACACAAAAGACACACCTACATTCACAGAGGCTCTCAATAAAAATCTGCTCAAGCAACAGAGCCCTCCAAAGCAGAAATGCAAGCAGCCTCCACCACCACAACACAGCCCAAATGAAACATAGCCCAGAAACTGAGTGTGCCACTCAACCACAGCCCATAAGGCATAACAACGTACCCAACACTCTAGTCATAGGTGACTCTATAGTCAGGCACACTGATGTTCCACTCACCAGACTAAACAAGGAGAAAGTTACTGTCAGCTGCCTGTCGGGTGCCAGGATCCACCACATAATGCATGCACTCAGGTCACACCACAAGCACAAATATGACTCTGTCAGTGTCCATGTTGGTGTGAGTGACCTGAGACATACCTCCCTGGACTACATGAAAAGAGACATGGAGGATGCCTCAGGTCATTCACACCAACTGACAGAGTCATATCTCTGATATTGTAGCCCGAGCAGGTATGACTATAGCCCTGAGTAGCATCCTGCTATCACCCAAAGTGATACCACAGTACAAGGACAAAATGATTGACTTCAACAATTGGCTTAGCTTCTGGCATCATTCTAAGGGGATCCAGTATCTGTCTGCCTGGGATGACATGATAGACAGACCACGATGCTTTGCCAAAGATGGCCTGCACCTGTCGCCCTTGGGATTCCGGATACTGGCTAAGACTCTAGCCACCCCTATAGTGCCTTTTTTAGGCAAGGTTCAAGTGACAAATTCACCACCATAACAGGTACAAGCAAGCAAAATCTGAGGGTAATGCTAATCAATGCTAGAAGTCTAAACGTCAAAAATGCATTCACTTGAGGCACTCCTTAAAATGGGAGAACATTGACATCTGTGCAGTGACAGAGACCTGGTTCAAGGCTCCAGAGACACCCCTGCATTACCAGGCTAAAATTCATACCACACCTTTCAGCCACCTAACCTGGACCGAAATACTTAAAGCAGAGGTATGTCCATATTCATTAAGGATATCCACACCTCCAGGCTAGTTGCTCAGCATAATGCATCCGTGATTATTCAAGTGCGACTAAGTCTGGGCATGACAGCAATCCAAATTGTAACTTGCTACAGATCCCCCACCATGTCCTAGGATTCCCACTCCTCATTTCTTGATACACTGGAAAATATTGGGGTACAACTCAACACCCTAATAATGGGCGATTTCAACTACCCCACCATTAACTGGGAAAAACTACTCATGTACCAACTCTTTTGCTCAACGTTTTCTGGAATTCATAAATTCCAATGCCTTGGATCAACTTATCCACACCTACACCAGGAGCAGCAATATCCTAGACCTTGTCATTACCAACATGGGCGGCCGGTGTTCCACACCAGAGGTCAATTCCTTGTTGGTCAGATCCGATCACAAGCTAATCACCCTAGACATTCACATCCCACCCCACCCCCCACCCCCATTAGGGAAACCACCTTAAAAATTTCTTTAAAGCCAACTTCACGCTTCTTAAGACAGAAGTGGCAAACTTCACAACACCCATGCAGATGGACAATAGAGGTATGACTGCTGTATCCTACACAGATGCACTTATAAGCACTTACACGAGTGCATGGATCATGCTATCCCTAACAGAACCAAGATGCTATCCTCCAAAAAAAGGAAGCCAATCTGGTGGTCCCCTGCCATGAACAAACTCTACAACAGAAGAAAGAAACTGTTGCAAAAAAGAGTAAAATCCCATGATTGGAGGAACTCCCTGGTCAGCCTCAGTAAGAAGCTGAGATCCCTCATAAAATCCTCCAAAGCTAGTTATGAAAACAAAATTGCCACTGATTCTAAAGACAACCACAAAGCTTTCTATAGCTATGTCAAGAATCTCAATGGCAACACTCAGATCTGCTCTGAGTTACAGCACAATGGCACTAAATATGCAGAACCAACTGATATTGCCAATATCCTGGCAGATAGGTTCAGTGCTAAATTTACCCCCCTCTCACATCCTAAAGGGACCATCTCTATACCAGAAGAATGCAAAGGTCCTGTAATCACGGCTGTACAGGTAAAAACCACACTCTCCAAAGCCAAGAACACAGCATCCATGGGACCTGACAACATCCCAGGCTGCATTCTACATGAACTACAGAATGAACTGGCACCCCACCTAAGCACCATCTTCAATCATAGCCTCACCTCAGGCTTTGTGCCCACTGAATGGTGCACAGCGACAGTTTACCCACTCCACAAAGGGAGAGCCACCACGGACCCCAGGAACTACTGCCCCATTAACCTAACAAGCCTGGTCTGCTAGGCCATGGAACATATCATCATGGAACTTATAAACAAAGACATTGGTAATCTCCAAACTATGGACCCCGCCCAGTTCGGGTTTGTAAAAGGCAGATCATGTCTCCTAAACCTGATAGACTTCTTTGAAGCAGTCACCAAAGCCATAGATGAGGGTAAGGTGGTTCACACAGCCTATATATATCTCACCAAGGTTTTGGACATCATCCACCTCTCTGGAATTATAGATAAACTCACTAAACTTGGTATAAATCTGTATGTCACAAGATGGGTTGCCAAATGGCTCACTGACAGAACCCACACTGTGAAAGTAGCAGACTCCAAATCTGACTTCAGACTAGTGACAAGTGGAGTACCACAGGGTTCAGTCCTGGGTCCTCTCCTGCTTGGTATCTACTTCTCTGAAGTACAGGCTAACACAGAAGGTCTTTGGCTAACTAAGTTTGCAGATGAATGCAAACTAGGAGCCATAATCGAAACTCTTAACGATGTGGATATCCTACAAAAGGGCCTCACTGAAACAGATGCCTGGTGTCAAAGCCATGGCCTCAAGCTCAATGCCAAAAAGTGCATTGTCATCCTCTTTGGTAAAAACTCTGTACCCATGAGTTCCCACATAGGTGGTAGTCTACTTAACAGTGAAAGTGTGATAAGGGACCTTGGGACACAGGTGTACAGTAGTCTCGCCTTTGATAATCACATCGCCACAGTAATCAGGAAATCCTTCTACGTGGCACACCTCATCATAAAGGGTTTCTCATCCAGGAAAAAAGAGGTCATTGTTCCCCTCTACTCATCACTCCTTAGACCCATTATAGAGTACAACACCCCTTTTGGAATGTACCTCACAAGACATCTACAACAACTGCAAAGATCACAGAAATAACTCACAAAGAGGATTACCGGCCTCAAACAGATGCCCTATGCAGACCAGCTCAAAAAACTCCAGCTTTGCTCCATCGCATATCGCCTACTCAGGGGTGATCTCTGCCTAACATACAAAGCTATGTCAAACTCAGAGCTGTTGAACATGCTCCACTTAAAGAAATCCCAATCCCTACAAGCTACATGCTTTAGGGACCTAAACCTTGTCACCACAATAAACAGAACATGCTGGAGGGATAGATTCCTGTCCCATAGACTTCCCATACTCTGGAACAACCTACCTATCTATATCAAACAAAGCTCCTCATTAGCACTCTTCAAGAAAAATCTTGATGATTGGATGGGAAATAGGAAATTCATCTCAGAGATCATCTCTGTGGCTCTGCTCGACAGGGGCATAGGAAAATAATTTTCTTGGGTGGCGAAAGCCAGGGTACCTTTTTGGCTAGGCTTGTATAGACACTAGGGCCAATATGAACCTAACACATGTATATATATATATATATATATATATATATATATATATATATATATATATATAAGCAGGAAAAGGAATAAATATATTAATCTGTTAATTTCTGATCCTGATTTGAGGATCTGGAGATTATCTGTAATCTTATACTGTTTTAGAATAGTTGTTTTTCTTTTTTTTCACTTTTCAACTCTTGTTTGTAACTGTAGGACTACAAGGTCTCCTTTGACCGGTAAGAAAACCTCATTTTGCTATACTGTGGTACTGCTGTCATGTACATGTTGCAAATGGTTTACCTTTATATCGTCGATCACACTTCGTCGACCGGCCACTTCATCGACTCATTTACACGAACCAAAACGGCAAAACATTTTAAATATCGAAAAACATTCGACATTTCTGTCCATGCCACACCTCCACACCATTGCTACCATGGATCAAAACGGGGCGAGGTTTTGTTGTTCGCTTATTCAGAATTCGACTTTGGAGACGTTCGCATTTCGGTATTCGCGGAAGTCGTTTCGCCCATATCGGGATTGACAATATAAAGGTAAACCATTGCAAACATCAGTGTGAAGAGTTGTGAGGTTTAACTTACAGAGGTTTCATGGAATTGTACAAATGTGCAGTCCACATTGCAGTTACCTTTCTTCTGATTTCCTCCATGCATTCTTTGCAATATTATTATTTTCTCCTTTTCTACTCTCCTAGCTGTAATTTCACTGTGAAGACCCTATTGATGGCTCTTGCCATTAACTCAGAAGGAGCTTTATCCTATAGCCCTAGGTTTGATTCCTTCTGACTCCATTTGCCTACTGTGACTCTGTCAGAATAGCAGTGACAGAAATTGTATTCAGTACATGATAATATTGTACCTTTCTTTTTCTACAAAACTGTGGATGTACTGTCTGTCCTGCCAGGGGAAATAATTATGTCAGATGGCTAGTTTTCAGAAATAAGTGGTATCTAATGTCTTCTAAAACTTACATTGTTTTATTTGGTAAATCATAGATAGATAAGATAGACAGATGGATGGATATGGATAGATAGAAAGATAGGTGAATGATTTGGATATGTAGATTCTCTCATTTAAGAATAAACTAATTCATGTTCTTCATGTATATAAGCATTTGGCTTTTATTTAGATAAATGCACTGGTTTTGTCACTTATAATGATCAAAGCCAAAGAAGACTGATGCTCTTACTGAGTAAAACTAAAGACAGTTTAACACCTCATATCAGGTAGTTCAAGAATTCCTAACCTTTTAGCGTGGAGACCCTAAAATCTGCATTTGCTTGCTATGTTGACCAAACAAAATCTTGTTGTGATTTTTGGCTTTCATAGTTTCATAGGTTCATAGGTTCATAGGTTCATACTAGGCTATCTGCCCAAGGGCATTTATAAGCCTAGCCCATAGTTATGTGGCTTTCGCCACCCCTTTAGTTTGAATAAAAACTATGCCTATCATTTTGCTGTGCCTCTGTCAAGCAGTGACGCTGAAGTAATCCCTGGGGTATATCTGCAATCTCCCATCCATTGGTCAAGATTCCTCTTGAACAAGACCAGAGAGGTGCTCTGCCTCACATGTACCGGGATTTTGTTCCACAGCATAGGGAGTCTCTGGGTGATGAATCTGTCCCTCCAGCACGTTCTATTTATAACCGTGTCAAGGTTTAAGTCTCCGCCCTTGTGGTTCTGAGGGATCTAGATTTTTGAGGTGAAGCATATTCATCAAATCTGGGTTTGACATGGCCTTATATGTCAGGCACAGGTCACCTCTGAGCAAGCGGTATGAGACTGAATAGAGCTGGAGTTCTTTCAGTCGGGCAGCATAAGACATATTTTGAGACCCTTTATCCTTTTGGTGAGGAACTTTTGGGGCCTTTCAAGCTGCAGCAGGTGTCTGGTCAGATACATTCGAGCAGGGCATTGTACTCAATCATAGGTCTAATAAGTGATGAGTACAGGGGACGATGACCTCCCTTGATCTAGATGTGAATCCCTTCATGATCAGGTGGGTGATATAGAAGGTTTTCCTAACTACTTTAGCAACATGAGTGTCAAAGCGAAGGCTACTGTCAACCTGGGTCCCCAGATCTCTGATGACTTTTTCTGTGCTCAGTGGATTGCCACCTATATGGTAGCTAGGGGTAGCCTTGTTTTTCCCAAAGGGTATGACTATGCATTTTTGGCGTTTAACTTCAGGCCATGGCTCTGGCACCAGTTATCCATTTCTGTGAGGCCCTTCTGGAGGATATCTGTGTCAGATGTGTTTTCGACTATGGCCCAGTTTGCAGTCATCTGCAAACTTTGTCAGCCATAACCCTCCTGTGTTTGCTTGTACTTCAGAAAAGTAGATGCCGAACAAGAGTGGACCCAGGACTGAGCCCTGTGGGACACCACTTGTGACAGGCTTTGAGTCTGACATGGCTCCAGCAACTCTGACCCTGTGGGTTCTGTCACTTAGCCAGTTTGCAACCCATCTTGTGATGTATGGGTTTACATTCAAGCTGATGAGTTTTTCGGTGATACCTGAGTGGGGTATTGTGTCGAAGGCCTTTGCCAGGTCGAGGTAGGCTGTATGGACTGCCTTTCCCTCATCAATGGCCTTGGTGACTGTCTCGAAAAAGTCAACCAAGTTTAAGAGGCAGGATCTGCCTTTGACAAAGCCAAACTGAGTTGGATCCAAAGTCTGCAAGTTCCCTATGTCTTTATTTATGAGTTCCATTATGATCCTCTCCATGGCTTTGCAGATAAGGCTTGTCAAGCTAATGGGGCGGTAATTTCCAGGGTCTGTGGAGGCACCGCCCTTATGAAGTGGGACCACAGTCGCCGTCGCCACTCCTTGAGTGCGTATCCTGAGGTGAGGCTAAGATTAAACAGCTGTCCTAACTGTGGGTTTAATTCCTCATTGAGTTCATGAAGCACACAGCCGGGGACACCATCCGGTCCCATGGATGCTGTGTTTTCTGCCTTAGTGAGGGCAGTTCTCACCTGGGCGTTGGAGATGTTTGGGGGCTACAATCCTCTGGAATAGATATCTCTCCTTTTGGGGGGGAGGGGGGGGAGAAGTTTGCACTGAACCTGTCAGCCAGTATGTTGGCAATGTGTGTAGGTTCAGTAATTTTTCACATCATTTTGAACTAATTCTGAGCATATCTGGGAGTTTCCTCCTAGGTTTCTAACATAGCTAAAGAAGGCCTTATGATTCTCTTTAGAGTCCTTGGCGATTTTTCTCTCAAAATTTGCCTTGGATGATTTTATGAGAGCTCTTAGTTTTTTACTTATAATGATCAAAGGTGTCTTTCTTTGTCAGTGATCAGTGTGTATATTCTAACTGCCATTTTGAGTATTTTATTTATAACCATTAGGTATCCAGACAGCTAATGACCCTACTGGTGTGCACTTAGTTGAAATCTTAACTAGTACTTACAAAATGATTTACTCTTGTATCATGTGAAATATCACTACCCATCTGAATACAGGGTATAATTTTAACAGCAATAAAAAAGCAATTTCAAAAACAGGCAGTTATACAATCTGCCTGCCCATACCTCATGTTCCAGATTTTCTGGCTTCCTTGTCCAACCTTCAGTGACTTTTATAGGGTCCATCTGCATCCAAGCTGTATGGCACTGCTCTAGTATGCATCAATTGCCCTTCTGGCTCTAAATATCAGATTAGGTCCTAGGAAGTGTGAGCTTCAGGGACTCAGGGATCAAGGAGGGTCACTAAGGGCAGGTGATGGTCAGTGATGGGGAGTCCAAAACATATTTAAAAGAAAAAAAAAAACATTTCCATTGTATAGCACCAGGCATGTTTTTTTAATATTTTTTTATGTTGATGAAGTTTCACCCTGCAATAAGACGTGGAGTAGCAATTACTTTTACAAGTCTGAATATTTCAGCATATTCCACACTAATAAGCATGTTACCTTATTTTTAGTCAGCATGCCCACAATTTTTATAAAGTTCAGTTTTGAATACAAAAGCCTAATGCTAAAAAACATTTTAATGAGATGCCATTGTTTGCATCTAGCACTTATTCCAGGCATAACTTTGAGGAGACTAGTACAAAATAAGTGTTTCTCTTGCAATGTAAATACTAGTATTTTATCATCACCGTGCTGGCAATAAACATATCAGCTTAGCTTACTGAAGGATGGACAGTATATTATACAAATGAAGATCTGCATGGTTTTAAACAATAAACTGTGTTAATATAATGAGACACAAGTATGTCATCCCCATCACTGAATAGAACATTTGAATTCTTTGATAACGCCCTTTTTATCAGATGTTTGAGTAAAAATGTAGACACAGAGATAATATTGATTACTTTGTGAAAAAGGGAGAATCGGCCGCACAGAAATAATGGCTCACTGATGATACGGACAAAGTGAGCATCCCCTGCAGCTCTCCTTTCACCACTTTTGTTTCAGCACATTTATGATAAGTTATCATGGCAGCATCAGTAAGCGAAGTTCCTTGCTGATCTCAATTTCCACATTTGATAAATCTTTTTAAACATTAGAGATCAAATATTATGTAATTGCTCTGTCTAGCCACTTTTCTTAACCTTGTAGAACAACATTTTGAAAATTAATATAAGTAGCAGAAAACTTATTCCAAACTGCATCAAACTGCAATGTTTAATAACAAATTCATCTTATAAATACAATATGAATATATAAAATGAAAGACCATTAACAGAAGTTAATCAGTTCCATCTCTGCTTGATCTGGTTGCTGATTCAGACAAAAGCCTGTGTCCGTGATTGTGTTTTGTCCGTGATTGTGTTTTGTCCGTGATTGTGTTTTGTCCGTGATTGTGTATTGTGTATTTCTTTCCCCCTCTTTCTTGCTTGTACTACTAACAGTTTGGACCACCCACAAGAATCTTCATTTACTTTTTATTTGTGAGTTGCATGGCTTGGAGTGCACCATCAAAAGAATCCATGCAACATGAGTGCATTATGTAGCCCAGGTGTTTATTTTCTTAGTACAATGTCAGGGATCTCAGTCAGGTGACAAACAGAAAAGAAACACATTGTGCAACAAAGAGTGGATAAACAGAACTACAAAACCAAAAACATAATTACTTCAGTAACCTCATTTTGAATAAACTGAGTGGAGGGTTATCAAATATTAGGACATTGTAGGTAAAGAAGGCAGAGTGACTCTGTTTCTTTTTGACATGTGGTATGTATATATATATATATATATATATATATATATATATATATATATATGGCTTAAAATAACTTCTCACATGTTCCAGTATTTTATTTTATTCGGGACTCGCTTCTAAAGGCTTTGTGACTTAAGAGTGGGTCACGACCTACATGCTGAGAAATGTCAAAGTACTCCATACTTTATTCCTTCCTCTTTTATTATATAGAGGTGTTATACTTCATTAAAGCCAACCACTATAATTAGGCTGAGTTCTGTTTACTGCAGGATAGCAAGACTGACAGATGGAGCTAGAAGAATAGCTCATTATTCTGACAGACTGAAGAAGTGAAGCTGGATGAATCTGGCTAATAAGCTGTAGGCACTTTTAATTATCGGAAACTTACAAAATCTAGCACAAGAGAGATGTGCGGGTATTTCAGTGGTATAAGGACTCCTTACTTTCTTTCTAGTGAGTTACAATCTTTAGGTAACTTAGTTTTCAGCTAGAGCTTTGAGTGGGTATGGGTACAAAGCTTTTAAAAGTGTGTCTATTTTTCTTGTTATGGAATTCTCTTACAGGTAATGTGCAGTAAAGTTTTAACTTGTAGGACTTTCCCTTCTAGGCTTAATTTTCTGCTTTTACACAGAAGTGGGTGTACATCTGTCTAGGTTGTCTTAACGAGACATCATGACATATCTCTCCCACATGCAGCAAAAAAGATGTGTTACATATTTGTTTCATCTGTAATTATTTAAATACTTCCTTTATTTTTTTTTTAAGGAAAGTTCTACTTAGCCCAAGAATCCTATATTTTAATATACAATTCACAAATTTGCTTCAGGTTACATTGAATGATGAGCCATACATTCAGTTTAATTTCTTATACAAGAAAATAAGTATTAATAAATCTAAGTTTTTATGCTAATATTGGAATAGCCATTCACAGTTTGTACTTAATAGATAGATTAACAAATTATAAGGTATACAGAAAAGTATATATGTACAACAAAATCAGCTGTGGATATAAAGCATTCCTGTCACCAATTCCAAGAATTTTGGGATAACATAAGGAGTCGTTCTCACTTAATGTGGTCTCACAGCCTGAAGCACTGTATAGGCATGTACTCGATAAGGAACCCTCATTTATTATCCACCTGCCTTTGAGTATCTTCATAAAGTAGATGAACCCTTGAAAAGCATGGCACTTGAGTAAACCAATATTATTGCAGTGGATCTTAGAAAAATGGTATTTGAGGTATCCTACAAGGCATAGCTGATATTAGAGATGTACAATGCCAGTTTATACTTATCCCAAAGTCTGGGACAGTAAGTCCTCCGATTCTTTTGGAATCAGTAGTAAATACAAATATTCTCATGAAGTCTTGTGCTCCATTCTTTGCATATAGTAGCACAAGAGGAAACACATATGTCTTCTTTTGGAAATACCTATGTATTTGAACCAATTACCAGCTGGGACAGCATTGTACCCCAAGTGGGCATGCCTTTGTAATTTATTTCATCTCAGAGATACCAAGCCTTAAAATCCTAGGTGTTGTTTTCATATGCTATTGAAGATTATAGGTAACATTATACTGGATTTTAAACTTAAATGACATCAGTCAAAATAGATATTACAACTTTTAATTGACAGAAATGGCTTTAGCATCAGGAGATGGAGAATGCCTTGATATTGATTATAGCTAGGCCTAATAAAAAATGATTGGTATAATACTCAGTCAGTAAATGTGCAGAGTATATTTCCATGCCATGTCAAAACCAATTCCTCATTAAAAATCCTTTAAAAAGCACTGGAAAGCATATTGGATGGTATAAATATAACCAATGAGACTTCTGGGCCACAAAATCAATGCCCTGGCTACTAATAGAACTACAAATACCCTGAACATAAAGCTGTAAAAAATTTGAGAAAAACACAAGTGCCCTTTCGAGTTGGCCAGGACGAGATTTTGTGTTGGGTCATTCTATTACCATGAAGAGAGGTTGAAGTAAGCTGACCTATAAAACTATGGACTTTCTTGCAAATGTTTGCAGTCTTTGGCTACAGCCAGCCCCTATCCTTGTGGATCTGTTGTAGGTGGGTAGCAGACAGATAAAACTTTCTTACACATTGACACAGAATCATATACCAAAGTGCCAACAGAAATGTAGCTTTAAAACCACACTGAGTCAATAGTAGAACTTCATTCAACCATATAATCATGACAAGAGTCCAGTGAATATTATGATTTGGACATAAAAGCAGTGATAATAGAGTCAGTGAATAAGGTAGACCAACTGCAAGATAGAGTGTTAGTCAGTGATGGTCATCTAACTGAGGTGGAAACTCAGAGTTTCTCCTTAAACAATATGAGCAGTTGGAGAGTAAAAATAATGAACAAGAAAACCATACCTGGACACTCTGGTGGGGTAGAGAGATAAAGCCCTAACAATGACCCAGTCGACGTGGGTTCAATTAGAGGCTCGGATGACTGATGGGGTGGCAGGGAGGATGTTCATCATTGATGACCCTTTAGTGGAGGTGTGGTTTAAAGAGGGGATTTGCCCTCAGAGCAGTAAGTATGGGTGGCAGGGTTGGTAAGTGGGTAGGGCATATAAAGAACCTCCCCAGGATGGAAATGGAGCTGGACAAGCACCCAGGATGCCCTTAAGATCCACAACCAGCCCCAGTGATATCAGAGCAAGTCCAGAGGGTAGAAGACAAGCCAGTAGACCCAGCATGGGTGTGGGGTACTGGGTGCTTGGACAGTAAAATGATATTCCAATGGAAAAAGAAAAAAAATGAAAAAATAAATAAAGAAAAGAAAACTACACCTGGCAAAATAGCTCTAACAATTTTGGCCTTCTGGAAAAGGTTGAAGAAAATAATATGAGTAATTTTCTTCCTTTGGAGTTTGTATAAATAATCAGCATGTCAGAATAAACACTGATGTAGATATGGGATAAACAGAGCTACTGAAGTAGCCCGTATAGGCTCTGGGGATAGACACAACCAAATTGTGGTTCCCTTTTTTTTTGAATCACAAAGACAGAAGCAAGATTTCTTAGAAGCAGCATGACAGAAGTGTCATTTGAAGTAACAAAGCCATACAATTTGGATGGATAATGCATATATGAATAATGTGATGGCTCTTAAGTACTTCAGCCTGAAGGCATCACCAAAGGAAAAGAAGATGACACTTAAACTGCGTCTGACAGAAAAATTGAATATGATCATTAAAATGAAGCAACTCATGTCACCGACAGAATCTGCAACCATGAAATAATTTGATAAGGTATATATTATCCTCTAAAGAAAACTTGTAAGTGCTATAAGCCATGAATGAAAATGCTTGTGGAAGAGAAAGGTTTTCCTACAGAATGAAAATCATTCAACAGAAGAAGAAAACGAGCTCCGGGGATGATGTATGAAGGAACTTTATGAAAGATTTTTACTGGATTGATATGACTTCCTAAGTGGCCTCATATAAGAAGTAGCATCACCAGATGCTTTCAGTTTACCCTTGCATTCATTTCTTGAATCACTTATGAAGTTGATTTACTTCCAGATGTGACTCCAAGGCTATAAACAACTCAAAAAAAGGCTAGAGAAACACCATACAGATTGTGAGCTGTTCAGCTAGTCTTGGCTAAATGCTCACTGATTGCAGCCAGTGCTTTTTCATTTTGAAGGAGGCCAATTGAGATTGTCTTGGCGCCATATGAAGATGCTCTAGGTCACCCGCCATGGGAAGTGTAATAGGTGAATTCCATTGAAAGGAAGCTCCAAGGCTGTCATCAGACACACTGGAGGTTTATGCCTCTTCAGGCACTTTGGGAACCCCAAAGGATGAGTTGGAGATTTTTGATTCAGCTAGTAAGTCTGGTCTACCCATCTCAGCTTGCTAATACTGGAGCATTACTAGGACAACCACTTTAGAAAATGACCAAATGCCTGGAAAACTAAGAAGATGAGAATATATTTGAAAACTGAAACTGAACATCTCCAGAACTTAAGAAGGAATCTTGCACATTATGTGCTATACAAAGAAAGTGATTAAATCTTTCCTAGACATGTTTGAGGTTTGAAAGAAAATTAACTTGGAACTCCTGAACACTGGAGGTCATTGGTGTCCTTGTCTCTTTTTTTGCCTTTGTTCCATGCAGTAATAAGTCTTCTCTAACTCTGTCAGAATGACTGGTTTTCAAATCATGTATGAATTTAATTAGGCTAAAGCCATTTTTATTCATCTACATGTAACTGCCACCCTTTGCATAAGGCTATTTAAGTGAAGAATGTTTATTATTTTTATGACAATGAATAACAGTAAGTTAAATCTCTTGACTGCATGCAGAGGTGTAAATAAAGCATCACTGAATTTACACTAGCTTTACATTCATCTGGTTGCAGAAGTCAAAACTAACTTAGCTAGAATGCCGTTGAGAGGATTTAACATTCTACCCCCCTTCATCCTTCCCTAACCCATCCTCATCCTCTCTCTGTGCCATGCCCTTCTGAATGTCACTAAATTCACACTGACCCATCTATCCTTGTAGTACATTCCAAGGATCCACAACCAACTGTATAAAGAAATACTTCTGCAGATCCAAGGAGTACTTGGTCCTGCAATTTCCTGACAGCTCCTCACTTTCCTCGATATCTTCTTGCTCAGCCTGACCCTTTAATATCTCCCTCACATTATCTTGTATACACATATCATGTCTCACCTGACACCAGTGTTAGCAAGCTGATCAGGATAGAAAATATTTCCATAGCACTAGCCGCAGTTTTCAATTCATCCCATAAGATTCCCTAAGTATCTAAGGCAGAAGTATAATAAACATGCCCTGATCCTTCTAGTAATAATAGCTCCTGCTGCTCGAATCTCGGCCTACCCATCTCCTCCATTCTACATAACCATCCAGTGGCTTTTTTTTATTTTAATGTTTTTTGGCATCATATAGTCCTCCATTAAACCATCAGGTTCCCATATCCTGCTGATCCATTTGTCTCACCGCTACACTTTTCAGCATCCAATGACAGCTGGGATTGGAGGTAGAAATCAGACATCTCTCATCTTGTGGGGGGTTGAGAGATGTTATCTTCTGCTCCTTACCCTCCCCTTGTTGGCCAGGCAGTATGGTATAATCCTTATTACACCCCTGCAAAGGAATACATTCCCACACTCCTTATGCTGTGATAGATATCACAACAGTGTTCTCCTTGGCACACTCATGCTGTCACATCCTGCCTTCTCACATGAGCTGTGCACCTGCAGTCTAATCCACAGTTATCGCTCATTTATTTTATTTATTTATTTATTTATTTATTTATTTATTTATTTATTATTTATTTATTTGTTTGTTTATTTGTTTATTTATTTATTTATTAACTGGGTAGGAGCCCATGTTCAGCAGAGGCCTGGACAGAAAACTCCCAAAGTATTACAAAACATTTCAAGAATAATGTTACAGTCTTTAAAAATAATACAAAAAAACAAATACAGTTTAAATAATGATACCAGATTTGACATAACATGAAAACAGTGGTTGATACAAGTTACATGATAAAGATTTGCTTGTTAGAGAAATTTTAGCTGGTTTACAGAGAAATTAAAGGTTAGTATAATACAAATGGGAATTGCACTATCAAGTGAGAGAAAAACAGGCTTATGGTATATTTAGAGACAAAGCCAGGGGACAGAAATTGATAGAAGTAAGGAAGTGAGTGAAGAGGGGAGAGTAAAGAGATGTAAGGAGTAAACAGGTATTTGTCAACAATTAGGGATATAGTTTATCCTGGTGTTAAGCAAGAACAGAGTCAGCTTTTGTCTAGGAAGTCACTCAGAATGGTTTTGAAGGATTAGAGGAAGGGTATTGACCTGATGGCTAGAGATAAGGATCTCCAGGCCTTAGCAACATGGTGCAAGTACAAACAATGTCACTCAGATTTGATAGGTTTGTGGATAGACAAGAGTTTGTGGTTACTGGAGTGTAATGACTGACTAGAAACATAGTTGTGTAGAATGTTATTTAGTGCTGGACTGGCAGATGGATTCTGGATAATTTTATAGGTGGTAAGAAGCTGTGTATATATGTTAGTTGATGGGGTAGTTCTAACCAATTTAGGCTTTTAGTACTATACAGTGGTGAGTTCTGAAATGGGTTTTTGCTGCAAATTTATCAAATTTTTATAGCATTGTTCAAGTTTAGATTTTTCTGATGCCTGAAGGTTAGTAAGGATGGGAGCATCATAAAGGAGGCAGGGGAGGAGATAGTGGCAAGTGTAGATTTAGTTGTGTTAGTGGGAAAGTCTTTGGCTCTAGTTTTTGATGAGTTTTTTCTTATGCAGGTCAAATTTAAGATTATCATCCACTACCATCCATAATAATTTGCTAAGACTAGTAATTTCAATCCTTGTATTATCAAGAGAGAAGATTTTAAATTTTGTTTTTTCATGGGAATGGGAATTGGAGAAAAATGTATTTGTGTTTTTTTAGAGTTGAGCATGAGCTGTGAGTTACAAAACCATGTGTCAGTTGTTAAAGCTTCCTGAGTAATTTTTTGGAGGCGTGTCATATTGTTAGATGTGCAAATGAGTGGGGAGTCATCTGCATACTATATTAGGGAGGCCTGTTGTGTGGATGTGTGGAGGGTCTTGATGAGAGGAGAGGACCAAGGATAGACCACTGGGGTATACCAGGGTGACTGGGAGGTATGGAGAAAGGGTAGAGTGCCATTTTACTGACTAATAACTTTTGACTAGGTAGATTTTGAACCAAAGAAGGGTGTGGTAAGAGAGACCTAATGAAGACATTTGAAGTAGAAGTTTGCTGTAACAAACAGTGTCAAAGGCTTTAGACAATTCAAAAATAAGGAGACTAGTTTGCTGTTATCTCTAGCTTTAGTGACAGTATCTATAAAGGTTAGAAGTCCAGTATCAGTACTACGGGAAGGACGGATGCCATGTTGTGTGGGGGATATAAGTTCTTCCTGCAGGAGATAGTTTAGCAATTGTTTTTGAATACATTTTTCAGGTATTTTGGAGAGGGGGTATAAGATTGCTATATATCTAAAGTTAGCAATGTCTGTTGAATTTCCTCCTTTGTGCAAAGACATAATGTGTAACTTTTTCCAGAGAGAAGGAGTGTGGGACTCCTGGACTGACCTGTTTATAAGGATTGAGACAGGGTAGGCAATGTTATCAGCTATTATTTTAAGGTATTCACTTGGAAGGTCATCAGCTGAAGTAGTGCATAGTTTGAGTTTAACTTTTATATAGGATTTGGGCACAGGTTTGAAGGTGAAAGTGGATGTGGTGTCATGTAGCTGCTGGGTAGGATTAAGATTAGATGTTGGGGAATTTAGAGAATGCTATACTATCTATGAAATAAGAGTTGAATTGTATTGAGGTTTTAAGTGATGAGTTAGTGGCGGGGGGCTAGAGCTGAATTTATTCCCAGGATACAGGATTTCTTTAATGGCTGTGCAGAATTTTTAAGGTTGTGTTTACTATTATTCTGGCAACTATTATAGTATAGTTTTTTTATCTTCATTAATTTGCTTTTTAGTATGATTTTGAAGCATTCTGAAGTTTTCAAGAGATTGTGGTGTTTTATATTTTTCAAATTCTTTCCGCACTTTTCCTGTATTCACATTCTACTCTTTTTGGATAGCGAAATTGCATTATTTGTTTTTAGTCTCTACTTCTAGGAGATGCAAGGCTATTTAGGATATTCAGGAAAGTTGTACTGAATTCATTTAAAGCATCATCTAAAGGGGGGATTTTTAGGAAGTTCCGGATAATAGATGATAGGTTAGTAATGAACATTTCTGGGTTAAATGTGGAAAGGTTGCAAGTTGTTTTATAAACATGTTGTTTAAATGTATGTGTGAAATGTCTGGTTGTATAGACTGGGAGATGACCACTGAGACAGACATTGTACCTGAGGTGATGTATTTGCTAGGCTCCCGATACTAGGTTCCACTGTAATAGGGAATTTGATGTCCTGCTATAATGTATGGAGCTATTAATTAGTTGCGTGAAACCAAATAAATTCATACTAGATTTAAGGGAGTTAAGAATTCATGTCCAACTAACTGACATTCACATTGCCTAGTAGTAGTATTTCTTGAGGAATTGTTATGGAGCCAATGTAGGATATCTTCCTGTATAGTTGTATTGTTGCTAGTAGGGATGTAAAGAACAGTAATACATATCTGATTATAATTGTTTAATTTCAGGAAAGTTATAAGAAGTTCTGTGGAATTGAATTTTGGTATTGCTCTGTTGTAAGGGGAAATGTGGTACCTGTTGGGAAACATTAAAGCAATACCACCACCTTTCCCTTTTATACGGTCATTACAAATGATATTGTAGCCAGGATGTGTAATTTTGGAGTAATGTTTCTGGGTGTAAGCCAAGTTTCAGTTACAATGAGAATATCTGACTTATGTTGGGTAATGCAGGCATGTTGTCCTTTAAAGGAATAGTTATCTTCTGTTTTGTCCAAAACAAGCCTCGTCACCTTCAAGTTCGCCAGCTACAGTGTTACCTTTTTATAGTGTTGATTCAGCCCTTTGCACACTGTGAAGATACTAATGAGGTGTGAACTCATTAAAAATTGCTGAATACTAAACTTTTCACTTCATGTAGCGACCATTGTTGGGTGCTAATGGCTTCCAATTGTGAATGATTAATGTGAGAAAAGAAAAACATAACATCAATATAGTCACCCTTCCCTGCAGTGGGTGTGCCAGTGAGGATACACTTACAAAGTGCAGAACTAACTTCAGGGAGATTTTAAATAAAATCATATACCACACATGTATAACTTTTTGGGCCATAATAGTACAAATGTTCTGCCTTTGCTGAAAACTGTTGTTCACTGTTATGAATTTGAATCACACCTTGAAAGAGAAATGATAGGAAATACAATACAGATTTCATGTCTGATAGTAAAGTAGAGATCAGCGAAGAATGACCAGAATACAAACAGAAGACAGAACTGCATTTTTGCAAACATATTCATAAATAATTGTGATCACTCGTACTATCTGTATTAGCCACACATATACAAACCAACTGAGAATGCCCAACTGTAATAAGTGTTAATACTGGATATAAAATGTGAATTGCTTGTATGCACATGACTTAATTGGTATTGCAAAGCTGTGCCACTGGCAAAGAAAGATAACCCAGTGCAACTGTGTTGTGTAAGTGTAATAGTCTGAGGTTCAAATCCAGAGATAATTATTTAACATTTGTTCCACTTAGTTTATTCTTTTTCTTTTTTTAACAATGTGTGCAACACATGGCTTACTGCAAACATTGTTAGCTGCTTAAAAAGTGGAAATTTAATTTCAGTCACATTAGAGGTATTGCATGGAGGCAAACATTATGGATGGTAATGACTGTAGAAATTCCACCCATTATCTGACTATCTCTGTGGCACAAGGTGTAAATACATTAAAAAAGAACATAAATAAAGTAGGGTTGGAGTCTCACAGTAGTCATTTTTATTGAGGAAGGGTCATAATGAATATTTCCACAAGTGATATATGTTCACTAGTACCTTTTACATTTGTGCACTAATTACCTATGCACAAACATGACTACTTAAGAAAAAAGTGAAGATCTTTAATTTGGTTTGCCTTCCTTTATGCAAACAGTTTCAGTTGCAATGCAGGTCTGTCAGCATACTGGACTGTACTAAGACTGGAAAACAGAGAATCTGCTTAGCTTTCCCTCTGGCACTAGGTGTAAGTGAAGTGAATTTATGATCAGAACACAGATGAACAAGGGTTCAAATGCAACACATTCCACATAGGGTGTCCCACTGTAATATTTTACAAAACTTTGATTATAACAGTAATACTACATACTAATAGCTATGTATAGGTTGATTGACAGAAAAGTATCATTACTGCTTGCATACACATACTTTTGTAGGTATCATATGTATTATGTGTTCAACTGCTTTGACATGACAGTAATGATTATATAATAAAAAAGTGCTGCTGCATATCTCCGGTGGCACAATAGTTTACTGACTATCATGTACACCCCTGCCATAACCCAGGTATAACTGTAAAACATAAAGTATTGTGAGGTATGTATCATAACTCCGAACTTAAAGTCATGCAAGTCTATCCATTTCCAGTATATTATCACACATTAGTCCTGCATCACAGCTGAAAATGCATAAGCCACAACCTTTTAATGCCACACATATTATCATCATTATCATCATCATCCCCCTTTTTCCCATTTTTCTACATGGGGTCAGTGTATCATCTTAACTGTCGCTAAATCTCTTGATTCAGTGCCACACTCCTGCCTTCTTCAACACTCATGCCTGACTGTCGCAGATCTTTCACACAATCCATCCACCTCTTTGCTGAATATCCTCGCTTCCTCTTACCTTCTTCCTGTCTGTCCCAAATATTCCTCACCAGATTATCTGTTCTCTTTGATCTTTTCTGCAATTACAGCTAATTTGGCTTCTGCTCTTATGTCCTCATTTCTTCATCTGTCCCACAGTGTGCATCCTACCACCTTTCTTAGGCACTGCAATTCCATCACCTCTAGCTTCTTTAATTGTTCTGCCTTTACTGCCCATGTTTCTGTGCCATACAGTAGTACTGGTCACACCACTGCCTTGTACACCTTACTTTTCAGCTTCTTTGTCATTCTTCTGTCATAGACTACACCTGATACTCTATGCCAGTTGGCTGCAGCCCCTCTGATTCTAGATTTGACCTCTTCATTCAGACTAGCCTTCTCCTCAACTATCCCTCCCAGATACTTGAAGCTGATTACCTGTTCCACTATCTTCCCTTCTATCTCTATTCTCAGCTTCTTCAGATTTCCCCAATTTGCTACCATTAC